>NW_007730646.1:129047-131383 GCF_000696425.1 Galeopterus variegatus
TAAATTGGTTGATTTGTGGAAGAGAGTGATGCTGGGGACCGTCTATTCTGCCATCTTGACCGGAACTCTGCCTTTGTCCATTTTAACATCATGATCATGAGTCAGCATTCTAGAATGGTGGCAATAGAAGTGGTGACTATGTAGTTCAGAACTAGTTGGTCTGCTCTGCTGGTCAGCACTTCTTCTGTGTTCTGGGCTCACATGAAGCTTAGCTGGAAGAATGTAAGCACTCAGGATTCTTCTTAACCCATTCCTCCCAATGTCTTCACTGAATTCATGACTCAACATATTCTATTTCTGACAGATAAGCATTTTCCTCTTTCAATAAAATGGATATTTCATTGAACCCAAACTACCCAGTAATTTTCATTACAATATTTAGATTTTCTTATATTAGCCTTTAGCTGAATTCTCTNTGGAAGAATGTAAGCACTCAGGATTCTTCTTAACCCATTCCTCCCAATGTCTTCACTGAATCCATGACTCAACATATTCTATTTCTGACAGATAAGCATTTTCCTCTTTCAATAAAATGGATATTTCATTGAACCCAAACAACCCAGTAATTTTCATTACAATATTTAGATTTTCTTATATTAGCCTTTAGCTGAATTCTCTGTGTATGTGTGTAAACTCGATAACATTGCCTTCATCTTATAGTTAGTAATGGTGTTAGTATGTTTAGAATCTTATTTAGTCATCATTTCTCTCATTACACCTTGCCTACTAGGTGCCAGATACTGGGTGCTAGGCAAAAGGTTGGTGAAATTTATCCACTTTTTCCCCAAATGGATAATTTGTGTATATCTCTTAAGAGCATAACATTAAAAGAACAAACTTAGAATAAAACTGTAGCACACCATAGCAGAACACAGACCTTCATTTCAAATCTAGTTTTGATGTTCAGAATATACTTGTCATTAGAAGACCTGGATAGATTCAATTTCTTAGCTAAATAAACTGATCAAAAAAATGGATTTTGTAATTTCTCTTTTGTGCTTTTTTTACGTTCCTGATGAATATGTTTGTCTCTAAAGACTATATAAAATTCCTAGGTACTGATTCTCAGGGGATTTTTTTTTCCAGCCAGGATGAATCAAAAGGACCCGGATTTACCCCCTGCCCCCAGCACACATACCTGAAATAACTGAATATCTAGTTAAGGTATATTAATCGATGACTCTAGACATTGGACAATAGACAGCACAGGACAGTGATTCTTGAGAGAGGGGAAACAAACGAGATGAGCCATATGTTAGCTGACTTCTCAGGAGAGTTTCCAGGTCATGGCACAGGGAGAGGGAACCTAGGAAAGATTAAAAGTCTTAACTGGTTGAGAACTAGTGTTCTTGAAAGTCCAAGGTGGCTGGAGTTCTTATGGCAGAGTAGGAAAGAGAAGAGAGCTACTCATTGCTCATACAAAGAGCTTTGGAAAACTGCAGAGAAACTCGTTTGAGATTTCAGCTGCGTGCCGATCGGCACATATATGTGAAGAAACTGCCCAAGGTTGGGAAAAGGAACATCTGAAAAAATTGGTCTGGTCTAGTGAATACTCCTCAAACTAACAGAAAGACTTGAATCTCAGCACGGCTATTTCCTAAACACGTAATCTTGGGCACACTCCTTGCTTTTGAAGCCTCAGTTTCATCACCATCAAAATGGACATAAAATACCTCTGACACCAGAGAGTTTATGTGAGAATCAGAAATAATATATATTAAATACACAGCACAGGACTTGGCACATAATAGGTGCTCTTTTTTTTTAAGTGTCACCACAAAAGAAACAAAATAAAAATAATGCAGGGCTTGGAATAATTCACGTTCCCACCAGCCAGAATGGAATGCCATTTAATATATGGGGCATTACGTAGATTACTCAGAAGGATAAGGATATTGCCTCAGTAGAGGAGGAAAAATAGCCCAAAATTAAATGCTGCTCTGGTACCATCTAAAGAAGCTTAAAATCAAGCCTTGAAAGAATGAAATAGGTTTTAAGTAACATAACTGCATTCCAGAACAATGCTGAAGAATATTTATGGAAACACAAAAATATCCAGCATCTATCATGGTAAAAGTTACAAATATCTGGCATCCAATAAAAAACTTGCTAGGCATGCTAAAATACAGGCAAATATAATTCATAATGAAGAGAAGATTAATCAACAGAAACAGACTCCAAAATGACACCAATGATAGGAGTGGGAAATAACATTAAAATAATTATTATAAATATATTCAATATGTAGAGGAAATATTGAGCATGTTAAATAGAGCTATGCAACACATAAAGACCCAAACAGAACTTCTAAAGATGAAAACTACTAAGATAAAAAA
>NW_007730646.1:132612-157929 GCF_000696425.1 Galeopterus variegatus
GTATGGTCAGCACTTGATATTTGTGGATTCAACCACCATGGATCAAAAGTATTTGGAAAAAATAAAATAAAGTATAGAAATAAAAATAATACAAATATATAAAAATACAGTATAATAACTATACACATGGCATTTTTTTGTACTAGGTATTATAAGTAATCTTGAGATGATTTAAAATATACCAGAGAATGTGCATAGGTAATATGCAAATACTACACCATTTTATATCAAGGACTTGAGCATCTGTGGATTTTGGCATTCACAGATATCAAAATTTGGGGGAAGGAGGGGACCTGGAACCAATCCCTGTGGATACTGAGAGACAAGTATAACTTGAAAGTAGACTGTGATAAGTTAAAGATGTATGCTATAAACACTAAACCATCCACCAAAACAAACAAGCAGGTTATCACAAATGTGCTAATAAAGGAGATAAAATGGAATCATAAAAAAATTAATATTCAAAAGAAGGCAGAAAAGGTGGAAACATAAAACAAAGAACCCATGGGACAAACATAATCTATTCTGAGGGAATATCTGAAATAAAAAAGTTAAAAACAAAGGTGTTTATCATGGGACTATCTACAATACAAAACATTGGAAACATCCTATCCATTGATGGAGAAATCGTAAACAGACTCTAAAATTGATATTTATGAAGAGCATGTAATAACATGAGAAAATGCTGGTGTTATAAAGTGAATTGAATTAATGCAAAATATTAAATTTTACACTGAGCAATACCTCAACTACAAAAGCCATGATAGGAAAAAGCCTGAATAGAAATTGGATATTGTGATAGCATTGATTTTTACTTTTATTTTTTTTCAATTTTCTGTAATAAACTTACATTCCTTTTCTAATCTGAAAAAACAAAAAACCGAAAAACAATAATTAAATTCTTAAATATTGTAGGGTCCTGTGCTAGACCTATTCACATATTATCTCATGACTCCCCACAATTTTGCAAAAAGAGAATATTATCCTATATTTTTAGATTAGGAAATCGAGGCTCAGAGAGTATATTAGTTCATGCAGCTGGTAAGTATCATCTTATGGGCAACTACTAGTATCCTCTGCATAGATTTAATTCTTTAACCTGGCATCAGAAACCAGGTATGCCTGATTCCAAACACCATGATGTGTATCTGTTCCAGAACTAATAATAAGAAAAAGTATGTAATTCTCTTTATTTGTTTATGTTTGTTTTTCAATTGGGGGGATAAAAGATATATAAGATTAGCTAATTTAATTCAATCAGATGTTTTAAAATTGGATTGTCAGATGTAAACTGAACTTGATAAAATAGAAAAATAGCACATTACTTCTAATAAAAAAAGCAAAGTGGCAACTACAAAAATTTTTCAAGTTTTACAGGCATTACCTTCTCAAAGAACAGATCTTAACTGATTAGGACTACAAATCATTGCATGATAGAGTTTAAGACATATTAGCAGACTTCATTCATAGAACGATAAAAACAAATATCAACTTGCTGTTTGGAAAGTCCCTGTGCTTGGTAGTCTTATAAAATACAGTGCATTAGCATATTGTTGATGTTTTATACATACTGGCACTCGTGATTACTAAATATGCATATTGTCAATTGTTATCCTTAATCACAGAATAATTTGTTATTTACAGCAACATAATTGAAACTGATGCTAAGTACTTTTACTATTTATAAAGGTAGAAAAATCTAGTTTTAAAATACCTCAGTATCAAACTTGAAAGAATGATCTGTTCCAAGATCAAATGACCTCAAGAAATCTGCACACTATTGAGATATTTACAGCCAGCAAGCACAAGGTATTTATATCATTTACACTTGAATTTTCTCCATATGTTTGGTCTGCTAGCTAAAGAAGTCTGATCTGGTGCAAAAAGAAAGCAAGATATTGTGGTTTTGTTTTTGTTTTTTAATGCTGGTTGCCTGCAGAGCAAACACAATGCCTCCAGTCCTCTAAAAAATCTGAAGCTACAAAGATGATTTTCAAAATTAAGGGCAACTCACAGCTGAAAATTATACCTTTGGGCAAAGGGCCAATTTGGGATGCGTTTCACTCTGATTTGGAACTGTGCCAAAGTCCTTCAGTCCCATTTGTTCAGTTTTATAGCTAGCAAACAAAAAGGAAATACTGAGAGTGTAGCTGAAGGGTGGCCGTGTGGAAGTCAGCATTTAAGGTCTTGCTAAGATGGATGTTAACATGTGGAGTTGCATGATCAGAACAAGAATGGTGGGCATTTTCAAACAGCCAAGCAGAACCTGACCATGGAAGAAATGATGCTTAGTAGTGGGGCATTTCAGGGTCCTTTCGTGATCAGGCAGCTGGCATCGCAAAGGAGTAATAGGAGAGGCTAGGAAACCCACAGCCAAACAGGACCACACTCTCACATTAACACAAAACCCAGGATTTCTTACAATAGCCTTGGAAGTTGACAAGACCCATCCCTAAAATAAATACATCATATAATTTTACCTGATTACCATACTAAAATTATTGTTATTTTCACCTTACATTTACATAACTGCTAAAGATCAACCTAATTGGACTTGACAACTTTCACAAATGAAATCCCCCAAATAACTTTATTAATACTACTACTATTTTTCAGTCTGCAGATAAAAATTACTGGCTTAATTTCTCATTATGTACCTAATTTTGGGAAACAAATTTACCTTCCTGTGTTTTCAGCTTAAGAAAGACCTGTTCTTTTCAGAATGTTACAAATTTTAAAAGAAGTAACTGGAAAATATAAACAAAAAAGAATTAAAAATATTCTGTTAGCCACTGTTAACATCTTAGAATATAAATATCCATTTATATATAATGGAATATATATAATTATATACTTTTTGTATATAAAAATATACATTCATATAAAAAGATTTTTTAAAACTTTTATGTTCTATATAGAACATAAAAATAAAAAAAACATAAAAAGGATATTTTTGTGCAAAAGTGGATCATCCTGCTTTGCAATGTGCTGCTTCTTTCACTTAACCATATATTATGAACAGCTTCCCATAAGACTACTATCTTAAGTGTAAGTAAAGAAAGTCTTTAAGTATCCCTTTTTGAATAGACTTTAAATGGAATATGAGTAACACCATTTAGTGCTAACTGCTTCTTCCTCTAGGCTTTACGCATGATTCTTCATATAAGAAATGTAAATAGCTGTTGCTTTTGCAACATATAGTGCAGTTATTAAAAATCTCAGTTTCTAGAGTAAGACCTTCAGACCTATGGTGGAGTCCCAGTTCCACCCAGCTGTGTGACTCCTGGAAAATTATTTAACTTTTCTGCGTCTAAGTTTAGATTTAAAATTTTGTAAGAACTAAGTGAGATAATGCATATTAAATGCTCTTGAAGACCTTCAGACCTATGGTGGAGTCCCAGTTCCACCCAGCTGTGTGACTCCTGGAAAATTATTTAACTTTTCTGCTTCTAAGTTTAGATTTAAAATTTTGTAAGAACTAAGTGAGATAATGCATATTAAATGCTCTTGACAGCTAGCGCTTATTTATTCTGTGTTATTTTTTAAAGTATTTTATCCTACCCACCTCTCGCTCCCGAAAATCTCACAGGCATTTTCATCTGAAGTCACGGTAAATTTATACCTTAATTTGAGAGAGACTTTCCATTGGTATAATACTCAGTCTTCCCTTATTGCTTCAAGAAGTCTCTTACTGTATACATACCTTGGAGAAGTAGGCTCAACTCAATTTCCCACCCCCACGTGTAAGTACTAAACATTTCTTATTAGTGTTTTCCCTAGGTAATTTTTAATTTTATTATTTTAATAATAAACATTTCCAATATATTTTCTAGTGATTACTGATGGCATAGAGAAAAGTTATTACAACAGTCCCTCTTATCCGTGGTTTTACATTCCAGGGTCTCAGTTACCCATGGACAACCACTGTCCAAAGGTATTAAATGAAAAATTCCAGAAATAAACAATTCATAAGTTTCCCATTGCGCATCGTTCTGAGTAGCATGACGACATCTCTGCCCACCAGGACGTGAGTCCTCCCTTTGTGAAGTGAGTCCCCACTGTCCACGCTTTACAGGTTAGTCACATAGTAGCTGTCAGGGTTACCCCAGCAACTGTGGACGTGCCTCCCGTGCTTGTGCTCAAGTTACCCTTATTTTTCTTAATAATGGCCCCAAAGCATAAGAGTAGTGATTGCTGGCAATTCAAACATGAGGGTACCTCAAAAAGTTTGTGGAAAAATATAATTAATAGATAATGTAAATCTTTCCATGAACATTTTTAAGTACCCTCATACGTCAAAGAGAAGCTGTAAAGTGCTTGCTCTAAGTGAAGAGGTGAAAGTTCTCAATAAGGAAAGGGAAAAAAATCGTACGAGGTTGCTAAGATCTACAGTAAGAATGAATCTTTAATCCATGAAGTTGTAGGGAAAGGAAGAAATTTATGCTAGTTTTGCTGTTGCACCTCAAACAGCAAAAGTTATAGTTACTGTGAGTGAAAAGTGCTTAGTTAAAATGGAAAAGGCATTAAATTTGTGGATAGAAGAGATGTACAGAAATATGTTTCAACTGATGTCAATTGGGTTTGGACCTAACCATGGTTTCAGGCATCTCCTGGGGGTCTTGGAAGCTATTCCCCACAGATAACGGGGGATTATGTATATTTATTTTTTAGCTTGTTACATTATTTAAATATACTAGCTCACAATGTGATCATTAATTTGCTTGGTAGAAGTCCATGTCACCTATAAATAATGATTGCTCTATATCCTCGGTAATGATAATTTTATTTATATCTGTTTCATACCTATTGCATTGGCTAGACTTCACAAAAATTTCAGCTTTTCCCCATTCAGGATGATATTGGCAGTGGGCTTATCATATCTGGCTTTAATTATGTTGAGATACTTTCCATCTATACCTAAATTGTAGAGTCTTTATCATGAACTATGTTGAATTTTGTCAAATGCTTTTTCAGCATCTATAGAGATGATCATATGGGGTTTTGTCTTTGATTTTATTGATGTAGTGTATCACATTTATTGATTTGTGTATGTTGAACCAACATCCCTGGAATGAATCCCACTTGATCGTGGTGGATCATTCTGTGTATGTGTTGCTGTATTCTGTTAGCTAGTATTTTATTGAGGATTTTTGCATCTATATTCATCAAGGATATTGGCCTGTAGTTTTCTTTTTTTGTTGTATCTTTGTCTGGTTTTGATATCAGGGTGATGTTTGCTTCATAGAATGAGTTTGGGAGATTAGCCTCTGTTTCAATCTTTTGGGATAGTTTGTTGAGAATTGGTATCGGTTCCTCTTTGAAGGTTTGGTAGAATTCGGCAGTGAACCCATCTGGTCCTGGGCTTTTCTTTGTTGGGAGCCTTCTGATAACAGCTTCAATCTCTTTTATTGTTTTTGGTCTGTTCAGATTTTCTACATCTTCTTGGCTCAGTTTTGGTAGTTTGTGTGTGTCCAGAAATTTATCCATTTCCTCCAGATTTTCAAATTTTTTAGCATATAGTTGTTTATAGTAGTCTCTAATGAGTTCTTGTATTTCTGAGGTATCCATTGTAATATCACATTTTTCATTTCTAATTTTTTTTTATTTGGGTCTTCTCTCTTCTTTTTTTAGTTAGCCTTGCTAGTAGTTTGTCAATTTTATTTATCTTTTCAAAAAAACAACTTTTTGATTCATTGATCTTTTGTGTCATTTTTTGTGTTTCTATTTCATTAAGTTCTGCTCTGATCTTAATTAATTCTTTTCATCCACTAACTTTGGGTTTGGATTGTTCTCATTTTTCTAGCTCTTTAAGGTGAAGTGTTAGGTTGTTTACTTGCCATCTTTCCATTCTTGTGAAGTAAGCATTTAATGTGATAAATTTCCCCCCTAGTACTGCTTTTGCAGTATCCCACAGGTTTTGGTATGATGTGTAATTATTTTCATTAGGTTCAAGAAATTTTTTGATTTCCTGTTTAATTTCTTCTTGGACCCAAATGTCATTAAGTAGAATGCTGTTTAATTTCCATGTGTTTGTATAGTTTCCAGAGTTTTGTTTGTTATTGATTTCACATTTTAATCCATTGTGATCTGAAAAAATAGATGGAGTAATTCCAATTTTTTTGAATTTGTTGAGACTTGATTTGTGACCTAACATATGATCTATCCTGCAGAATGTTCCATGTGCCGATAAGAAGAATGAATATTCTGAGGTTGTTGGATGGAGTGTTCCGTAGACATCTGCCAAGTCCAATTGGTCTAGAGTGTTGTTTAGATCTTGTGTTTCTCTGCTGATTCTTTGCCTAGATGATCTGTCTAATATTGAGAGTGGGGTGTTCAGGTCCTCTGCTATCATGGTATTAGTGTCTATCTTATTCTTTAGGACTAATAGTGTTTGCTTTATAAATTTGGCTGCTCTGATGTTGCGTGCATATATATTTATGATTGTTATGTCTTCTTGATAGATAAATCCTTTTATCATTATATAGTGGCCTTCTTTATCTCTTGCTATGGTTTTTGGTTTAAAGTTTATTTTATCAGATGTAAGAATAGCTACTCCAGCTCATTTTTCTTTCTATTTGCATGATATATCATTTTCCATGCTTTCACTCTTAGTCTATGTGTGTCTTTACAGGTGAGGTGAGTCTCTTGAAGGCAGCATATAGTTAGGTCCACCTTTTTAATCCAGTCGGTTAGTCTGTGTCTTTTGAGTGGGGAATTTAATCCTTTCACATTTAGAGTTGTTATTGAAAGGTGTTGATTTACTCATAGTATTTTATTGATTTTTGTTTGGATGTCTTAAGTATCTTTTGTTCCTTTCTTTCTGATTTGCTGCTTGTCTTCTGTATTTGTTGGTTTCTTGGGGTGGTAGATAAACATTTTTTTTCTCTTTATTGTTAGCATTTTTATTTTACTAGTGTGTTTTGTTCTTTCTTGAGTATTTATGGCAGTGGTGGTGGTTTTTCAGGTACCAAACCAGTACTCCCTTGAGAATTTCTTGTAAGGGTGGTCATGTGGTAGTGAACTCCTGCAGTCTTTGTTTGCCTGAGAAATATGCTATTTGTCCCTCATTTTGGAAGGATAGCCTTGCTGGGTAAAGTATTCTTGACTGGCAATCTTTGTCTTTTAGTATTTTGAATATATCATCCCATTCTTTTCTGGCTTTTAGTGTTTCTGATGAAAAGACTGATGTTAGTCTGATTGCAGCTCCCTTATAGGTGACTTGACACTTCTCGCTTGCAGCTTTTAAGATTCTCTCTTTGTCTTTGAGTTTTGCCAATTTGACTAGAACATGTCTTGGAGAGGATCTTTTTGGGTTGAATATGTTTGGGGATCTTTGAGCCTCCTGAATCTGAAGATCTGTGTCTTTCCCTATACCTAGGAAGTTTTCTGCCATTATTTCATTGAATATGTTTTCAATGCCATTTCCTTTTTCCTCCCCTTCTGGAATACCCATGATTTGGATATTTGAGTGCTTAAGCTTGTCTATTATCTCTCTTAGATTTTCTTCAATGTTTTTAATTCCTTTTTTTTTTTTTTTTTTTTTGTCTGCCTGTGTTGTTTCAAACAGCCTATCTTCAAGGTCAGAAATTCTCTCTTCTGCTTGTTCTAGCCTGCTGGTTAAACTCTCTGTTGTGTTTTTTATTTCATTGAATGAATTCTTCAGCTCTGCAAGCTCTGCTACATTCTTTTTTAGGGCATTGATTTCTTTGCACATTTCTTCTTTCAGGTCCCTTGTTCTTTTCTCATTTCATCGTGTTGTTTAACTCAGTTTTCTTCTATCTCATTTAGTTTCCTTAGAATTATCACTCAAAATTCCTTGTCAGACATTTCAAGGACTTCTTGTTCTTTAGGATCTAGAGCCTGAGAGTTGTTATTGCCCTTTGGTGGTGTTGTACTTGCTTGATTTTTCATATTTCTGGTATCTTTCCTTTGGTGTTTAGTCATTGTGGCAGGGGATTTCACAGTCCACTCATTCGACCCTAATGTCTGGCTAGGATCCTGCAGGGACTGCCATATTTGGCACAGCTGCCTCAGTTCCTGTGGGCTGGAGGCTCAGGCCTCTCTGAGCCATGAGGACTAGCCTGGGCAGGGAGTCCCACAGTGGTGGCTACCTGTTACAACATGGGTGACTTTGGGGTCCTGTGGACCTGGCAGCTTGAGAGCCTCTCTGGGCAGTGTGCACTGTCCTGGACTGAGAGGCCTGCAGCAGTGCCTACCAGCTCCAGCATGGGTGCTTCTGGGTGTGTGGGCCTAGCAGCTCTTGGGCCTCTCTGGGGGCCTCTCTGGATGGCACACACTGGCCTGGGCTGGGAGTCCCATGGCAGTGCCTACCTGCTCTGGTGTGGGTGCCTCAGGGTACATGGGCCCAGCAGCTCTCAAGCCTCCTTATTCTTGATTTTAATGGGAATGTTTCCATGGTCTTTGAACTGTTAGTTTTCAATATGTATTCTTTATCAGGTAAGGAAGTTTCTCAGTATTTCTAGTTTTCTAGAATTATTTTTATCAATGGTAGATGTTAAATAATTTTAAATGCTATCTACAGCATCTATTGTGATGACCTTAATGTTGTTTCCTGCTGATCTATTGATTTAATGAATTAATAGAAATCCTAACACTAAGCTTCTGGAATAAAGCCTATCTGTGTTGTATTACTATTTTGATAGACTGCTCCATTCAGTTTGGGAATATTTAGTTTAGCATTGCTTGCATTGATATTCATAAGAATAAGCATTATCTAGTTTTCATTTTCAAACTATCTATGTCAGGTTTTATTATTAATATTATATTAGTTTCTTAAAATGATTCAGGAAGTTTTCCATCCTTTCATTTGACATGGAAAAGATAAATAACTTAGGAATAATGTGTTCTTCAAAGGCTAGATATGCTATCTGGGTTATGACTTTTTTGATATAAAAAATAAATTTGAAAGTTCACCTAATTAACTGTCCAATCACTTTTATGATTATTCAAATCTTCTCCTCCTACTGCTCCTCTTTCTTTTCTTCCTTTTCTCTTTTCTTCAGGGTTTAATTCTGTTATATATATACTTTTATTTGTAATTTTTAAAAATTTTTGTTTCGTCTGTCATTTTTATTACTCCTTGCTTTCTATTTTTTTATATTCAGCTTCTATCCTTACTAATTTCTTTCACCCAATTTTTTTAATGATAAAGGGATCTATCTACCAAGAAGATATAACAATCATAAATATATATGCTCCCAACAGTGGTGCACCCAGATATATAAAGCAAACATTATTACAACTAAAGAGAGAGATAGATCTCTATACAATAATAGTTGGAATCTGAACACCACTCTCTCAGCATTGGACAGAAAATCTAGAGAACAAATCAACAGAGAAACATAGGATTTAGACTACACTTTAGACCAGTTGGACTTGGTGGATATATATAGATAATTTCACGTAACAACTAGAGAATGTACATAGTTATCAGCATATGGAACATTCTCCAAGACAGACCACATATTAGGTCACAAACCAAGTATCAACAAATTTTTAAAAATTGAAATCATTTCATGAATCTTTTCACACCATAATAGATTAAAGCTAGAAATAACAACAAATGAAATGTTGGAAGCTATACAAATACATGAAATTAAACAACATGCTCCGTTAAAGAACAAATCAAACAGGAAATTTAAAAATTTCCCAAAACTAATGATAATAATGATACATCATACCAAAACCTATGGGATATTGCAAAAGCAGTACTATGAGGAAAGTTTATTGCAATAAATACTTATATCAAAAGAATAGAAAGTTTTCAAATAAACAACCTAACATTTAACATTACACCTCCAAGAACTAGAAAAACAAGAACAATCCAATCCCAAAGTTAGTAGACAGAAAGAAATAATTAAACTCAGAGCAGAGCTAAATGAAATAGAGACCAAAAATACTATACAAAAGATCAATGAAATAAAAAGTTGGTTTTTGGAGAAGATAAACAAAATAGACAAATCACTAACCATACTAACTAAAAAAAGAATAGAGAAGACCCAAATTACAAAAATCAGAAATGAAAAAGGAGATGTCACACTGATACCACAAAAATACAAAGAATCGTTAGAAATTATTATGAACAACTGTATGCCAACAAATTTGAAAACCTAGAGAAAATGGATAAATTTCTGGACACATACAAACTGCCAAGACTGAACCAAGAAGACATAGAAAAACTGAACAGACCAACAATGAGCAACGAGATTGAAGCAATCATCAGAAATCTTCCTACAAAGAAAACCCCAGGACTGGATGGCTTCATTGCTGAATTCTACCAGACCTTTAAAGAGGAATTAATACCAATTCTTTCCAAACCATTCTAAAAAAATGAAACAGAGGCCATTCTCCCAAACTCATTCTATGAGGCAAACATCACCCTGATAGCAAAGCCAGACAAAGATGCATCAAATACAGAAAACTACAAGCCAATATCCTTGATGAATATAGATGCAAAAATCCTCAACAAAACACTAGCAAACAGAATACAGCAGCACATCAAAAAGATTATACACCATGATCCAGTGAGATTCATACCAGGGACGCAAGGATGGTTCAACATATGGAAGTCAATAAATGCTATACACCACATCAGCAAAATCAAGAATTGAAGGAAATGGTTAATGGACTTCTGTGGTCAGCACCCAAGGACGTGTTCACTTGGTGAACTTGCATACGAGTTAACAACCAAGAAATGTCAAGGATTGCAAACAATCCTTAAGAACATTTGAAGGGCCGGCCCGGTGGCGCACTGCTACAGTGCGCCGCTTGGGAGCGCAGCGGCACTCCCGCCGAGGGTTCGGATCCCACATACAGACCGGTTCCTGCTCACTGGCTGAGCGAGGTGCGGATGCAGCACCTAGGGTTGCGATCCCGTTGCCAGTCCCGGTCCGGTACGGGTGCGACACTGAGGGTTGCAATCCATTGCCGGACATGAAAAAAGACAAAAAGGAAAAAAAAAAAAAAGAACATTTGAAGTTGTGAGAACACTTTCTTGGGATGTTCCCAGGAGGCCCATTATAGATAACCAAGTGCTTGAGAAGGGAGGTAACGGCCTTCTGCTCTTGAGAAAAGTATAACAGAATTTATGCATTAATGCTTATCTCACATGCACAAGCTTGCTGAATGTAATAAAAGCTGTAACAGCAGCTGGGTCAGCACTACTCACCTGAGAGAGTAGTGGCCCCTCCCTGCTCTTCACCTGCATCTCGTCTGCTGTGTCTTCCTTCGTGTCTCCGATCATTTTAATCAACAAAGAATAAAAAACATCATCTCAACAGATGCAGAAAAAGCATCTGACAAAATTTAACATTACTTCATGATAAAGACTCTCAACAAATTAGGTATAGAAGGAATGTATATCAACACAATAAAAGCCATATATGATAAACCCAATGCCAATATCATCCTGAAAGGGGAAAAGCTGAAAGCTTTTTTCTTTATGAACAGGGACAAGACAAGAATGCCCACTCTCACCACTCCTACTTAATATAGTACTGTGAGTACTTGCCAGAGCAATTAGACAAGAGAAGGAAATAAAGGGCAACAAATAGGAAAAGATGAAATCAAATTGTCTCTGTTTGAAGATGAGATGATTCTATATACAGAAAACCCTAAACACTCTACCAAAAAACTCTTAGAGCTGGTAAATGAATTCAGTAAGGTTGCAAGATACAAAATCAATATGCAAAAGTCGGTAGCATATTTACACTCCAACAACAAACTAGCAGAAAAAGAAATCAAGAAAGCAAGCCCACTTACCGTAGTCACCAAAAATAAAACTTAAAATACCTAGGAATAAATCTAACAAAGGAGATGAAAGAGTTCTACAATGAGAACTACAAATCACTGCTGAAAGAAGTTAAAGAGAACAAATGATGGAAAGACATTCCTTGTTCATGGATTGGAAGAATCAATGTAGTGAAAATATCAATACTACCCAAAGCCATCTACAGATTCAATGTGATCCCCATCAAAATACCAAAGACATTCTTTACAGAAATAGAAAAAAAGCAATCCTAACATTCATATAGAACAACAAGAGACCACAAATAGCCAAAGCAATCCTGAGCAAAAAAAGTAAAGCTGGAGGCATTGCACTTCCTGTCTTCAAACTATATTAAGAATCTATAGTAACCAAAACAGCATGGTACTGGCATAAAAACAGACACTGAGACCACTGGAACAGAATAGAGGACCCAAAAAATCAACCCACATATTTGTAGCCAATTGGTTTTCAACAAGGGCACCAAGAATATACAATGGGGAAAGGAGAGCCTCTTTGGTAAATGGTGCTGGGAAAACTGGATATCTATATGTAGAAGAATGAAACTTGATCTGTATCTCTGACCATATACCAAAATCAACTCAAAATGGATTACAGACTTAAATATAAAACCTAAAACTTTAAAACTCCTAGAAGAAAAAACAGGGGAAACACTTTAGGAAGTAGGGCTGGGCAAATTCTTTATGAATAAGACTCCAAAAGCACAGACAACAAAAGAAAAAATAAACAAATGGGATTATATCAACTAAAAAGTTTCTGCACAGCAAAGGAAACAATCAAAAGAATGAAAAGACAACCTACAGAAAGGGAGAAAACATTTTCAAACTGTGCATCCAACAAGAGATTAATATCCAGGATATACAAAGAGCTCAAACAACTTTACAGTTAAAAAAAAAATCCAATTATAAAATAGGCAAAGGACCTGAATAGACATTTCTCAAAGGAGGACATACAAATGGCCAACAGATATTTGAAAGAATGCTCAACATCACTAACCATCAGGGAAATGCAAATCAAAACCACTTTGATATACTATCTCACCCCAGTTAGACTGGTTATTATAAAAAACAGAGAATAACAAATGCTGACAAGGATTCAGGGAAAGGAGAACCCTTCTGCACTGTTGGTGGGACTATAAATTAGTACAGCCATTATGGAGAACAGTATGGAAGTTCCTCAAGCAACTGCACATAAAACTACCATATGATCCAACAATCCCACTACTGGGTATATATTCAGAGGAATGGAAATCACCATGTCAAGGGGATACCTGCACTCCCGTGTTTACTGCTCTATTTACATTAGCCAGGCTATGGAGCTAAACTCAATGTCCATTGATGAATGACCAAATAAGGAAAATGTGGTATATGTACACAATGGAATACTAGTCAGCCATAAAAAAGAGTGAAATTCTGCCATTCACAGCAACATGGATGAGCCTGGAGAAAATGATGCTAAGTGAAACAACCCAGGTCCAGAAACAGAAATACCACATGTCCTCACTCATAATTAGGAGCTGAATCTATAAATTAAAAAATAAATGATAGAGAGAGAGAGAGAGAAAGAACCACCACAATAATATGTTGAATTTTTAGAAGGAGAGAAAAGAACTATGTCTACTAGAGGTGGAAAAGGAGGGGAAGATGGAGGGGGGTTAATGAGAAATTGGTTAACAGATACGATGAATGATTATGCATCGTAATGATGAATAAGCTAACTATCCTGATCTGACCATCGCACATTGTACACAACTATTGAAAGTCAACGTTGTACCTCACATATATGCATAATCAATTATCTTATTTAAATAAGCAAATAAAATAAAAGTTCATGGAAAGGTTCATAAAAAAATGAAGATTCATAAAAAAAATAATAAATCTGATGGTTGTTTCTTTACTGACTCCATCTTTTCTCTGGTAGCTTTTCAAATTTCCTCTTTTTCTTAGATATTTTTCACCTTTCAGTAACGTGAATAAGAGACACTTTATTTTTATTTAACTTGTTCAGGACTTTATGTTTCTTCCCTCTGAGAGGTCAAATGTTTCTTCAATTATAAATGTTATTAGCCATAATTTCTTTCAATCTTGCCCTTAACTTATTCTAGAGTCTTGCCTTGTGGAACTGTTACCTAAATTGAATTCTTTCTCGATGGCTTTGAATTTCTCTTTTATATTCAAATCTTTTGTTTCCTTTCTAAGCTGTATTCTGATTCATTTCCTCTGATCCATGTTTTGATTCACTATTTCCATATTCAACTATAATTAACTCCTCTTGAACATCCCTATTGAATATTTTAAAATTCTTTCTTCGGTGACTATATTCATCATTTCTAGAATTTTCCTCTGTTTCTTATTCAAATTTGTCTATCTTTATTTTTTTTACAGTATAAATCTTGCCTTGTGGATTCCATTAACTCTTTGAAAAATTTAAAAATATATATTTATTTTAAAATCTCTTTCTTACTGATATATTATCTTTAGTTCCTGAAATGTAATTTCTCTTCTTTATTGTATTTGCTAACTATCTAGCACGGATATCTTATGACGTTGGAAGTTAAGATGTCTCTTTGAGCACTCTAAGAAAAAAGAAGTGTTGGGTTGGGTGCAGATATCCTCAGGTCTTTTCATGTCAGGCCTGTTAAGGAATAGCCTAAACTCCCAGTACTAGGGCTCATAAACCATTAGATCCAATGGTTTGGGTCTATGAAACTATAACTATTGAGCACTTCCACAGAATAAATAGTATGCTTATTTTCATACGTAATTATCTAATTTCTGCCTCTTCTGAGTGCTGATAAGCTCCATAAGTAACAGGAACCTTGTTCTTCATTGTCTTATTTGCACTCAATATGAGTGCAAATTCACTCAATGAATAAATCAACATACAAATTGATTTAAGTGTATTTAAAAATAATATTAATTAACGATAATAATATGAATTAACAAAAATATCAGCTGGAAACCTTCAAGACTTACAAAAAATTGACAACTTATGGCCAGGCCACCTAAGCCCTGCCCAAGACTTCTGCACATTTCTGAGCAGCTTGCACCTGGTCCAACTCTGTCTCAAGACCCCGCCATCCTTTCAGGCTAAGATATTTGCTGCTTCAACTCAGCGTGAAACTTGCCTCCTTCTTTAGTTTTCACAGTCCAAACTTACTCATATCTTGCATTTGTGAGTTTACTGAACATTATTGAAATCTGGGGGAGGGGGGAAGGGAATGTCAAAGGGAAGGGGTCATTTGGGGGAACCAATCCTTCTTCCCTTTTGCCAGCCCTTCCCCTTCTCTCCCTCCAGTCTTTCCTTTTTTCCCACTCTTGCTCCCTTTCATCCTCTTGTATTGCTTCCTAAAACTCCAAATTTTCTTCTCTGTATTATGGAGAGCAGTGCCTGCCTCACACACCCACCATTCCCCCCACATAACCATCAGGCTCTTTACCCAACTGAAAATAATCCTGGTGCTAACTCTATTTTTTTCCTGGAGCTAATTCTTATTAAAATGTTTTGGCCTTATTACATTTACTAAGATATTAATACAATTAAAGTGATACAAATTATCTTTCAAGTGTTATTCAAATTCATAGCAACTTTTTGTCATTATTTATTGTCTCAAGCCACAAATGTTAAAAATTGACAACCACCACTGTGCAGGTACATCTGTGCAGTGCATCGGCACTGCTGAGATGTGTTTCCAGTTCTCTCCTCCTTTGAACCCATGCAAGGGTTGCATATCTTGGCTCCCTGTGGCTGGGTGCTGCCATGTGACTAGTTTTGGTGAACGAGTTGTGAGTTGCATCTGAGCCAGGCACTGATTGCCAGTAGTAGACCCTGCAGAGTTCCACTCTTCCTTCTGCTTCCATGATCTGTGATGATGGCAGCTCCATCAGCCTGGCTGACAAAGTGACCAGGAAAATCAGTGGCCCCCAGTGATTCAGGGTGGATTTGTAGTGTGACCTAGAAATAAAGCTGGTGGTTTTAAGTTGCTGACATTTTGAAGTTGTTTGCTATTGCAGATAGCCTCACCTTCCTGACTGGTATAGGGTCTACAGCATCTTTTTAACACGAAAAGGACTGTCTCATGTTTGAAAAGGTTGTGGGCCATTTTCTTAGTAGCCTGTGACTATCATGATGTCTGGAATCCTAGGATTCCAGAGCAACCTCCTTGGATCCACATTGGTCCCATTCAACCTCCTTGGATCCACATTGGTCCCGTTCAACAAAAATTACTGTAAGCTCTTCAAGAGCATGGAAGGTCTTATCCTTGGCTTGGTCCTTCACACCACCCTTAGTGAATATGACAGTGACCAGCACATAAACATACCCTGAAATTTCAATCGGCTTATTTATAACTTGTTTCTTTTCATAAAAGCTTTGAAGTATTATATAACTAAAATTACTGACAAAAAAGCAAAGAAAATAGAAATATAAATTTTTTTAAAAAGGAGACTGCAAATATATCACTATATGTAAATTTACAAACCCCTTAACTCAACATGGTAATTGTAATTTGACAGCCATGACAGAGAAATGGAACAAAGCTACATTAACTTTTTTTATTGAAAAGAAGGCCGCATTCCAGGCTTTTGGAAAGAGGGGCAGGGGATTACAGAAGGGTGGAAAAACATCCCATAAATTAAAAAAGGAAAAAGGTTAAGAGAAAAGGGAGCTCCACTTCGAGTTTTTGCTCTGTAGAGTGAAAAACATTTAGGGTGAGCAGATTTTACTGGGTTTCCAGACTCAACTTCTGGAATTCTTTGAGAAAGCCACAACTAGCCACTGACCATGATGAAAAAATTTTCAGTTTGATCTAAATATTTAATTTGTATATAAGTCAAAATTGGTTTGCATTCCTCTTTTGCCTTTTCTAGTACAAAACTGACAAAGCAAATTAGAAAACCTTTATGTTAATGACAGCTGAGCATTAAAAAAAAATAAAGCTCTGATCACAGGGGATTGTTATTTCCCTGGCACAAACTACAATGAGAATTTTATGAAACTGCGGTTCATGGCTTGTTGTTAATCTGTGTGTGTGTGTGTGTGTGTGTGTGCATGTGTGTGTGTGTGTGCACATGTGGTGCTGTTTCAATACTGTCTTAGAGAGGAGCTACAGAGACACCTTCCACTCCCACAATCAAAGGTCATGGTAACAGGCCTCTTCAATAGAAGCTGGTTCAGCAACAAACAATATCAGAAGATAATTTAAACACATTTTTAGGTAATCACTGTATTCTTTTGAACAATACAGAAGTTAGAAACACTATAAGAAATGAGTATAAAAGAGAAAAAGTTAAAATCTTATAATGGAATGAGCAAAATACATCAGATAGCATAATATGAATCTATAGAATATACAGCACAGAGAAAATAAAAAGCACGAATGTTCAACTCATCACCATTCATTTATTCAACAAATATTTACCTAGTGCTACTGTGCACCAGGCACAGTTCTGGGCTCTGGGGATATAGCAGTGGACAAAAGAGACAAAAGTCTCTGCCATTATGCTATTTACATTCTGGGCAATAAACAAATAAATAAATCATAAAATATATTAGAAACAGAGAAGTGTTGTGGAGGAAACTTCTATCAGAGAAGAGGGTTAGGGAGTCGGGGTGTGTAATTTGTCCCCAGCATCTAGAACAGTTCCTGGCACGTGGAAGTTTCCGACGTGTGTTTAGAAAAGCAGTAGTTAATAGTTAATCACAAGCCTCAGTTTAACATTTGAAATTTTAGAGACTTGCTATGTCCTGATTGTTTGAGTTAGCACCTCCCGGGTGCTAACAAAGCATAAAGAAGCCTAACTTTGAATAAAGTTTTGACTTATTTTTATCAGTTTCCTGGAAAGAAGGACTTAAACAAGTTGTTACTGAGTAGCAAAGAATTTGTTTGTGTTTGTTTTTCTCTTTCTTTTTTAAGTCTTAAGGAACATGCTGTACTCTGCTGCTTTTACGTTCTTGGCATCCTTTTACCCATCTTCTAGTACCTACATCTTGCTTTGTCTTTGAAGAACTTCCTTTCCCCATTCTTGGTTCACCTGGCTTGAGTGGGCATTAGGAGGGGACAAGTGACCTAGGCCTGGCCGATGACCTTATTTCAACTCCTTGGCCAGAGTATTTGGTGTGTTGCTTAGCAGAACTTGGGAGAACCCTGAAATTCTGCTAGTGCTTTCAGGAAAGAGGTGGGTCCTCCTCCCTGGATTTTGTAACCTGGTATGATATAAGCCTAGGGCTGCCAGAGGCCACATGAGGGAGGGGTCTGCTAGAAAATGAAGCCAACAGGAAGGAAAGCAGAGCTGAGGATTGGAGAGAGAGAGAGAGAGAGAGAGAGAGATTTATTCCCAATATCATTGTACAGTTTAATCTAGCTACGTCTCAACAGATTTTTTTTTAATTTCAGTGAGCCAATACATTCCTTTACTTCTTAAATTACTTTTCTGTCAGTTTATTTATTAGTTCATTTATTCAGAAAATACTTTCTAAGTACCTAACACGTATTCAAGGCACTGTTTTAAGTGTTGGCAATATAACAGTAAACAGAACAAAGTCTTGCCCCCATAGAGCTTATACTGATGAACAGACAACAAAGAAATATATCAATGAACATTTAATGCAGTTTCAAGAATCAAGATATGTAAGGAAACAAGACCAGGTAATGGGACAGTCAATGTTGGGGGATGGTTTAAAGGTGGGGAAGGCCTCTCTGAGCAGAGACCTAGATAAGTGAGGAATAAAACCTCCTCTAAGTATTTGGGGAAGATTCTTTTAAGAAGAGAAGCAAAAAGTTCACACTAAGAACGGAAAGTGCTTTGTGTCTTTGAGGGAAAAGCAAGGAAGCCAGTGTGGCAGGGCTGACACAGGGGATGACAATATTTCATCCAGTGACTTTCTGACCCACCTTTTTTTCAACTTCCAGCAAATCTAGATAAAACTTATGCAAAGACACGACAAAATTGAGCCATCCGTGACACAAATACATTGTAAAACTTTCTTTGATTTTAGTTTTATGACTAAATCCTGCAAGAAGCACCCTTCATCTGGGTTAGTCCACAAGGCTGAAGCATTCTGATGAGGCCATTCTGACACTACTGTTTGATTATGTCACTGCTGCCAGGTTTTACTGCTTGCTTATCGTACCACTGCCAATTTTACAACTCTGATTTTTTAGCCAATTTTTTTATTCATCGTTTTGTTTTCTAACCTTTGTCAGAGTTACCTGTAAAGCATAAGACAGAATAATGTGCTCAGAAGAGTCTGGCTTGAAATTTTTTGAGAGAAAGCATGCGTGTGGAGATGGGGTGCTTGGTAAAAATTAATCAGTACTGATTGGAGGGAAGAAGATGAAATCAAGAGTGTTTTTGGCAAGAGGAAAAAATATCCAATGTTTTCATATCAGCTTCACACCTTTCCCCCTAGAAGGCAAATTATAAAATTTCCAACTATTAACTGTCCCTGCTGAGTTCCTGCAACCACACCACCCAACACCACAGAACATCAAGCCATGTGTGTGACAGTCCTTCGTCTGTTAAAGGTACCACCTACAACACACTCTTTGCATTTTAATATATAATCACATTCTGCTTAGCTAATTGAGAAAAGTTACATTTGTTTTTGTTTTGGTTTGGGTTTGTTCAGTGAATTTGAGCTGAAGCATACAGAGGAGATGATTAAGTGGATAAAATGGCTTTCTCAAAATGGTGAAGTCAAACTGTCAGTCAAAAAATTGAAATCTACACGCCATGTGCTCCTCTGAGTACCAGAATTTTTATTCTATCTGTCAGGTATTGTAGACTCATCCTCAATACTAATCTATCATTAAAAGTGTTTCCCAATATAAATAGCTTATTCCTCAGTCAAATAAGTTTGGAAGACTTTGGGTTAAAACAAAGTTGAATGGAACCATACTCAGTGGTAAAGGACTGAAATCTCTCCCCCTAAGATCAGGAACAAGTCAAGAACGCCTGCTTTGACTGCTGCCATTCAAAACTGTACTAGAAGTTCTAACCAAAGCTATGAGAAAAGGAAAAGAAATAAAAGGCATCCAAATTAAAAAGGAAGAGGTAATACTATCTCTATTCACAGGTTACAGGATTCTATGTACAGAAAATTCCATGGAATCCACAAGAAAGTTTGTTGAGCTAATAAACAAATTCAGCAAAGTTTTGGGGTTCAAGATCAACACCTATATAAGTAGAAAGACATCCTGCATTCATGATAGGAAGTTGTAATATTGTAAAATGTCAGTAATACCCAAATTGGCTACAGATTTAGTGTACTCTCTATTAAATTCCAACAGCCTTTTTTTCCCCCAGAAGTGGAAAAGCTGATCTTCAAATTTATGTAGAATTATAAGGGTCCCTACATAGCCAAAACAATCTTGAAAGAGAATAAATTTAGAGGACTCATACTTCCTGCCTTCTAAACTTACTACAAGGCTATGATAATTAAAACAGTATTGTACTGGCCTCACAACAGACATATGGACGGTGCAATAGAACAGAGAGTATAGAAATAAACTCTCACATATATAGTCAGTTGATTTTTTACAGGGCACCAAGACCATTTGCTGTTTTGAGTGTGTCCCCTCCACGACCCATGTTGAAATTTGATTTCTAATACGGCAGTGTTGGGAGGTGGGGCCTAGAAAGAGGTGTTTGAATCATGGGGGCACTGCCCTCATGAGTAGATTAATGCTGTTTCATGGTAGTGAGTTAGTTCTCACTCTCATGAGACTGCGTTAACTCTCTCAGGACTGCATTAATTACTGCAAGAGGGATTGTTATAAAGTGGGTTAGCCTCCTTGGCCCCGATCTCCCTTTTACATGTCCACTTCTCCTTTGACCTTCCACTATGGTCTGACCCAGCCAGAAGCCAAGGGGTGCCAGTACCATGCTCTTGGACTTTGCAGCTGCAGAATCCTGATCCAAACAAACTTTTTTTCTTTATAAATTACCCAGCTTCAGGTATTCTGTTATAGCAACACAAAACAGACTACAAAAACTAACATATACAAAAACTAACTCAAAGTATTTCGAAGTCCTAAACTGAATAGCTGAAACTGTAAAACTCTTATAAGAAAAGATAAGGGAAAATCTTCATAACCTTGGACTTGGTGACAACTTCATGGATTTAACACCAAAAGCACAGGCAACAAAACAAAATATAGATAATTTGGACATCATCAAAATTAAGAACTTAGATGCACCAAAAGATACTATCAAGAAAGTGAAAATGCAGCCTATTAACTGGGAGAAAATATTTATAAATCATATATCTGATAAGGGATTAATATCCAGAATATGTAATGAACTACAACTCAACAACAAAAAAAGACAAAGTTTAAAATGGGTGAAGAACTTGAATTGATATTTCTCCAAAGATATACAAATGTCCAATAAGCACATGAAAAGATGCCTAACATTATTAATCATTATCAAAATCAAAACCATAGTGAGATAGTACATTTTACCTACAAGGATAGCTATACTCAGAAAGAGAGAGAGAGGAGAGAGAGAGAGAGAGAGAGAGAGATGGGGGAGTGAGGGAGGAAAGAAAATGACAAGTGTTGGCAAGGATGTGGAGAAATTGAATTGGAACCTTCATAATTGCAGGTGAGAATGTAAAATGGCACAGCTGCTGTAGAAAAGTTTGATAATTTCTTAAATGGTTAAGATAGAACAACCATGTGACCCACCAATTCCACTCCAAGGCATATATTCAAAAGAACCGAAAGCAACAACTCGAACAGATTTGTACACTGAAGTTCATAGCATTATTCGCAGTAGGCAAAATGTGGAAACGACCCAAATGTCCATCAACAGATTAATAGATAAACAGTATGTAGAATATACATACCGTGGAATATTACTCAGCCATAAAAAATGATGAAACTTTGGTATATACTACAACACAGATGTCCCTTGAAAACATTACGCTTAGTTCAATAAGCCAGACACAAATGGAGAAAGACAAGAGTAATTTAAAAAGTTCATAGCAAAATAAAATTAAAAGAGAATACGAATCTTCCCATGAACTTTTTGAAGTACCCTTGTATTGTATGATTTCGTTTATGTGAGTTACCTAGAATAAACAAAGTCATAGAGACAGGAAGTAGAATAGAGGTCACGTGGGGCTGGGAAAAGGAAGGAAAAAGAAAGTTATTGTTTAGTGGGCACAGAGTTTGTGTTGCAGATGATGAAAAGTTTTTGGTCTAGATAGAAGTGATGGTTACATAATATTATGAGTGTATTTAAGGCCACTAAACCACATGCTTACAATTTGTTGAAATGATAAATATTATGTTATATGTAGTTTTCCACAATATGAAGAAAAGTTAAATGAGTTTCTTTTCTGAGGCTTTTTTATGAATTGCCAAAGGGAAAAATACAAGATACAGCATTCCTTTTTAACAGAAAATTTCATGTGAATTTAATGAACTACACTCTGGGAAATGTTGATCATCTATAGAACAGTGTGTTAACTTGTGACTTTAACCATATGAAAGATTTTTAATCTCTCCCACAATTAGAGTAATGCAAATTAAAACTATAATGAGATACCATTTTTTTAGATACCAAATGGCAAATATCAAAAATTAACGTAACATACTGTGTTGTTAGGCTGTGAGAAAATAGGCATGCTCATACAATATTTGGAATATAAATTAGTATAAGTTCCGTGGAGGATGATATGGCAATGTGTATCAAAACACAAATGCACATTCCCTTTAATCAAGCAATTCCATTTTAGAAATGTATATTACATATGTATTTGCATATGTGTGAAGTAATGAACATATAAAGTTACTCACTGCTTTATGGTTTGCAATGGCAAACATTGGAAACAACCTAAGTATCCATAAGTAGAGACTGTCTAAACAAATTTTAGAATATCTATGCAATGGTATGCTGTATAGATGGGAAAAGAAAAGAAAAGCAAAAGGCATTCCATTTTTGGAAATTGGAGATTAATTTATAGCAGACCAAACCTCCCACTAATTACAACTAGAACAACTGGATTAAAAAGAAGGCAACAGAGATCTACAAATATAGCCAGGACTTGAAAGGCCACGATCTTGTAGAGAAGGGAAACTGAGTCATTTACCATTTTGCAAAATGTACAGGCAAAAAAGCTGAGAAAAAGAGCAAAAAGAGGCTACGAAGAGACAGAGAAGTTGAGGACAGCTTTCAGCGATCTCAAAATCTGGTCCGAAAAAAAAATCACGGTTTAGAACTGCTAAGATATGCAGGAGTTGAGGAACTAAGAGAAGGAGACCAGAGGAGAGACTGACAGTGTGCAGGTTTTCCCCTTGAAACTTTTGCCAATTTCTAATTTGCTTTGACCAAAAGCAGCTTAGCAGAAAGTGGCAGCCAAGAAGTTTAGATCTTTTGGCATTTCTTGATGCCAGGGAGGTTTTTTAAAACGAAGTTCAGGGGCTCTCAAGAAAGAGGGGCACTGATAAACTCCCTAGGTTTTAATTTGGGATCTGTGAGAACCACAGTCTAGGAATTAGGGGAAAGCAGAAATAGACTAGTCAGAAACATGTCCTTAATACTGCTCAATCCCTGACTGAAATAAGATAATCTGCCCTAGTCTAACTGCATGTCAGATGTTAAGACTCATAGAAACAGACCTCAATGTTTCACATACATTGTCTGGCATAGAATTGTTTTTTTCACAAAAGGGAAAAGATAGAAAAGAATAGAAAACAGACAATAGAAATAGATCTAAAGGTGATCCAAACAATTGAGTTTTCAAAAGAAAACTTTAAAATGACTATGCAAAATTTGTTTAATAAAATACAAGACAAGATAGTAAAATAAAACCAGACAGTTGGACTATATATTTTAAAATATATTTTAAAAATCAAATTGAAATCTAGATTATAAAAATAAACTATTGAAACTAGAAATACAATGTGTGAATTAAATATTAAATTGACCCAACAGTACAGAAGATTAGTGATTTGGAAGGTAGGTCAGCAGAAAATATCCAAAGTGAAGACATAAAGGGAAAATCTTTGAAAATTACAGAAGAGATCATACACAGCTATGAGCTTCCTTTATTCTAGAATATTGGCTCTTCAAGATCTAGATATAGCTTGCTACTCTCGTGATTCAAGTGACTGTACTTTTTGTTTATTTGTTCAAAGTTTACCTAGCTTTTCTAACTGTTGTTATCAAGAGGCTAGGTCTGTGACTATGTAATAGGTTTAATGTACATGATCAGAACAATAGGACAGGAGGAGATAGAAAAAGTGTATTCGATATTCACAAAAGATAATGATTGAGAATTTTCCAAAACTGATGAAAGATCTTAAATTATTATAAACCCAAAGCAGGGTAAATACAAGTGTATGTAAGTAAAACCACTCCTATCATATTATGTGACAGTAACTGAAAACTGAACACAAAGAGAAAAATCTTTAAAACAGCCAGAGAAAAAGAATATGTTACCTGCTAAAAAATAAAAATAAGACTGATAGGTGACTTTTGAAAAGAAACACTGAACAAGAGAAAATAATCAGATGACCTTTTTCTCTTTTTTTTCCTTAATTTTAACGTTTAATTATACATATTTGTGGGGTACAGTGTGTTGTTTCAATACATGCATACACTGTACATTGATTCGCTTAGAGTAGATAACATAGCTTTGTATCCATTAGTCCACCACTTGCTCTCTTCCCTGCCCCCTGCCCCTTCCAGCCTCTGGTAACTATTATTCTACTCTCCACTTCTATGAGAACCACTGTTTTTTTTTTTACCCCCATATTCCACATATGAGTGAGATCATGTGGTATTCGTCTTTCTGTGCCTGGCTTACTTCAGTTATTAACATGATGGTTTCCAGTTCCATACATGTTGCTACAAATGAAAGGATTTCATTTTTTTTTATATAGCTGAATAGTATTCCATTGTGTATAAGACCATACTTTTATTTATCCATTCAAAAATTAACCCCCGTATTCCACATATGAGTGAGATCATGTGGTATTCATCTTTCTGTGCCTGGCTTACTTCAGTTATTAACATGATGGTTTCCAGTTCCATACATGTTGCTACAAATGAAAGGATTTCATTTTTTTTTATAGCTGAATAGTATTCCATTGTGTATAAGACCATACTTTTATTTATCCATTCAAAAATTAGTGGGCTCTAATTGTGTGGGTTAATTTCTGGGCTCTCTATTCTGTTCCATTGGTCAATTTGGCTGTTTTTATGCTAGCACCATGATGTTTGGTTACTGGTTTATAGCTTTGTAGTATATTTTGAAGTCAGGTAGTGTGATGCTTCCAACACTGATCTTTTTGTTTACGATTACTTTGGCTGTACAGGGTCTTTTGTGGTTCCATGCAAATTTTAAGATTGTTTTTTCTATTTCTGTGAAGAATGTCAGAGTCAGGTAGTGTGATGCTTCCAACACTGATCTTTTTGTTTGCGATTACTTTGGCTGTACGGGGTCTTTTGTGGTTCCATGCAAATTTTAAGATTGTTTTTTCTATTTCTGTGAAGAATGTC
>NW_007730646.1:158509-159250 GCF_000696425.1 Galeopterus variegatus
TTGCTATTTTGAATGGGATTACTTTCTTGATTTCCTCATTAGATATTTTGTTATTGGTATATAGGAATGCTATTGATTTTTGTGTGGTGATCTTATATTCTGCCACTTTACCAAATTGATTTATTAGTTCTAGTAATTTTATGGTGAAGTCTTTTTGGTTCTCTATGTGTAGGATCTTGTCATCAGCAAATAGGTATAGTCTGACTTCCTTCTTTCAGATTTGGATGCACATTATTACTTTCTCTTGTCTTATTGCACTGGCTAGAACTTCCAGTACTATGTTGAATAAGAGTGGTGTATGTGGTATCCTTCTCTTGTTCCAGATCTTAGAGAAAAAGCCTCCAATTTTTGTCCATTCAGTGTGATATTAGCTGTGGGTTTGTCATATACAGCCTTTATTGTGTTGAGGAATAGTCCTTCTGTACCTAATTTGTGGAGTGCTTTTATCATTAAGGGATGTTAGGGTTTTTTCAAATGCTTATTCTGCATCTATTGAAATGATCATATGTTTTTTGTTTGTTTGTTTGTTTGCTTCATTCTGTTGATGTGATATATGACATTTATGGATTTGCATATATTACTTGTTCAATTTCCAGTGTCCCTTCTGTTATTGATTTCTAGTTTTATTCCACTGTGTCAGGCAAAATACTTGGTATGATATTAATTTTTAAAAATGTGTTGAGACTTGTTCTGTGACCTAACAAACAAAGATCTATTCTAGAATGTTTCATGTGCTACTGA
>NW_007730646.1:160210-162242 GCF_000696425.1 Galeopterus variegatus
ACCCCTTACTCTATGAATGTATCAATCCATTCAGAAGGGTACAGTCCTCATGATATAATTACTTCTTAAAAGTCACTCCTTTTAATTACCATAATAGGGTTTACCACCCTCAACACTGTTACTACGGAGATTAATACATGAAACTTTGGGGTACACAAACCCATAGCACTTTCCTTATCTTTTTTTACTTTGTGGTTCAAAGTCTATTTCATCTGAGTATAGCTACTCCTGCTCTTTTTAAATTTCAATTTGCATGAAATATCTTTTCCCATCCCTTCACTTTCAGTCAATGTCTGTCCTCATAAGTGAAGTGAGTTTCTTGTAGGTAGCATACTGTTGGTTCTTGTTTCATAATCCATTCAGCCACTCTGTCTTTTAATTGTGAATTTAATTCATTTATATTTTGAGTTATTATTAACACATAGGGACTTGTTATTGCCATTTTGTTACTTTTTTCTGATTGTTTTGGAGATCCTTTTTTCCTTTTTTTTCATTTTTCATTTTTTTGGTCTTACTGTTTTCCTTTGTGATTAAGTGGTTTTCTCTAGTAGCACATTTTAATTTCTTGCTATTTATTTTTAGTATGTCTATTATAGGTTTTTGTATTATGGTTACAAAGAACAGCTTATAGTTATAGATTATCTTAAACTAATAACAACTTATCTTTGATTGCTAAGAAAAAAGAATGAACCCAAACCAGCTCTATGCATTGATATCTCTCCGCCCTCTACTTTTTGAAATTTTGTTGTTTTGAGTTACATCTTTTAGTATTGCCTATCTCTTCTACTATTGTTGACTTTATTATTACCTTGTTGGGTTCATCTTTTAGTCTTCATAATAAGAATATAAGTGGTTTATTCACCATCCTTACAATATTGGAGTATTCTGAGATTGGAGTAGTATTCCATTGTGTATCACATTTTCCTTATCCAGTCATCCATCGATGGACATTTAAGTTGGTTCCATATTTTGCTATTGTAAATAGAGCTTCAATGAACATGGGAGTACATGTATCCCTTAGACATGATGAATTCCATTCCTTTGGATATATACCCAGTAGTGGAATTGCAGGATCATATGGTAGTTCTATCCATAGTTGTTTGAGGAAACTCCATACTGCTTTCCATAATGGCTGTGCTAATTTACAATCCCACCGACAGTGTAGAAGAGTTCCCTTTTCCCCACATTCTCACCAGCATTTGTTATTCTCAGTCTTTTTAATAATGGTCAGTCTAACTGGAGTGAGATGATATCTCAATGTGGTTTTGATTTGCATTGTTCTGATGACTAGTGATGCTGAGCATTTTTTCATGTACCTGTTGCCCATTTGTATGTTTTCCTTTGAGAAATGTCTATTCATCTTTTTAAAATCAGTAGCATTTTTATACTCCAGTAACAAACTAGCAGAAAATGAAATAAAAAAAGCAAGTCCATTTACAATAGTCACCAAAAAAAATAAAATACCTAGGTATCCATTTAACCAAGGAGGTGAAAGATCATTACAATATGACCTATAAAACACTACTGAAAGAAATTAAACAGGACACAGAGAGGTGGAAAGACAGACCATGCTCTTGAATGGGAAGATTAACATTGTGAAAATGTCCATTCTACCCAAAGCAATCTACAGATTCAGTGAAATTACCATCAAAATACCAATGACATTCTTTACAGAAATAGAAAAAGCAAACCTAACATTCATATGGAACAATAAAAGACCCCAAATAGCCAAAGCAATCCTGAACAACAAAAATAGAGGTGGAGGCATAACATTACCTGACTTCAAATTATATTACAAAGCTATTGTAACCAAAATAGTATGGTACTGGCATAAAAACAGACACTTAGATCTATGCAACAGAGTAGAAAACCTGGGAATCAACACACATACTTACAGCCAACTGATCTTTGATAAAGGCAGCAAGAACATATATTGGGGAAAAGACTGCCTTTTCATTAAATGGTGCTGGGAAAATTGGACATCCATATGCAGAAAAATGAAACTGGATCTGTACCTCTCACCATATACCAA
>NW_007730646.1:163480-165611 GCF_000696425.1 Galeopterus variegatus
ACAGAATTACCTGAGACTGGGTAATTTGTAAAGAAGAGAAGTTTATTTGGCTTACAATTCTTGGACAGCTGCATCTGGCACGGGCCTCAGGCTGCTTCTAGTCACAGCAGAAAGTGGCAGGGAGCCGGCAGGTACAAGCAGATCACATGGCAAGAGGAAGCAAGAGAAAGAGAAGAGGTGCCAGGGTCTTTTAAACAAAAAGCTCTCGTGGGAACTAATGGAGTGAGAACTCACTCATTTATTCCCCCTACCCCAGGGAAAGCATTAATCCTCATGAGGGATCTGCCCCCATGACTCAATCACTTTCCAACACTGCCACCTTGGGGATCAAAATTCCACATGAGTTTTGGAGGGGACAACACATCCAAACTCCATCAACATCCAACAAGAGATTTACATCCAGAATATACAAAGAACTCAAACAACTATACAGTAAAAAAACAAATAATCCAATTAAAAAATGGGCCAACTTATTTTTGACAAAAGCACCAAGAACATACCTTGGTGAAAAGACTACTCTTCATTAAAGGCTGCTGGGAAAACTGAACATTCATACGTAGAAAAATGAAACCAGACCCATACCTCTTGCCATATACCAAAATTAGTATCTGGAATATACAAGGAATTCAAACAATTTAACGGTAAAAAAACCAAGTAACCTAATTAAAAAATGAGCAAAGAAATGAATAGGCATTTATCAAAGGAATATATGCAAATGACTAATGGGCACATGAAAAAGTGCTGAACATCACTAAGCATCAGAGAAATGCAAATCAAAACCACATTGANAAATATAAGACCAGAAATCATAAAATTACTAAAGGAAAACTTAGGGGAAACCCTGTAGGAAGTAGGACTTGGCAAAGACTTTATGAATAAGACCCCAAAAGCACAGACAACAAAAGAAAAAATAATGGGATTACATCAAACTAAAAAGCTTCTGCACAGCAAAGGAAACAATCAACAGAGCAGAAAGATAACCTACAGAATGGGAGAAAATATTTGCAAACTATACATCTGTTTTAGTCCCTTTTGTGTTGCTATAACAGAATTACCTGAGACTGGGTAATTTGTAAAGAAGAGAAGTTTATTTGGCTTACAATTCTGGGACAGCTGCATCTGGCACGGGCCTCAGGCTGCTTCTAGTCATGGCAGAAAGTGGCAGGGAGCTGGCAGGTACAAGCAGATCACATGGCAAGAGGAAGCAAGAGAAAGAGAAGAGGTGCCAGGATCTTTTAAATAAAAAGCTCTCGTGGGAACTAATGGAGTGAGAACTCACTCATTTATTCCCCCTACCCCAGGNTTAAAAAAAATAAAAAATCTGGCATAGCTCAACTAATATCAGATTAGTAGAATTTAATGTGAAAAATTATTACCAGAGATAAAGAGGAATGTTTGATAAAAGTGTTATTTCAACAAGAAGATATAAAAATCATAATAAGATAAACTAGAAATATATAGTGAGCATTTGCTTCTATCATTATTAAACATACCTCTTTATTTCTGGTAATAAGTTTTCAAATTATGTTCTACTAATCTGATATTAGTTGAGCTATGCCAGGTTTTAAAATTTTTTATTTATTTTTTGGTTAATATTTGCATGCTTTATTTTTCCATCTTTTTACTATCAAACTTTATGGATTCTTAACATATCTGATAGAAAAGCAGACAAAGATAAGCAATATATAGAAAATTTAAACAAAGTGATCAATAAATTTGATATCAGTAACATATAATGAGTGTAAATTATATATTATTTTCAAATTGTATTTGGAACAGTTACCAAAGTGGCCAAATGATGTACCATAATCAAGCAGACTATATTCTCTGACCACAGTGGAATCAAGCCAGAAATTAGTAACAAAAGATAAGTATAAAATCACCTAGTGTGTGGAAATTAAGGAGTACTCTTCTATATAACCCAGGATTTAGAAAGAAATAGTAATGAAAAATTTAAAAGATTTTAGACTAAAGTAGTAATGAAAATATGACAAATCAAATCTTGGAAGATGAATGTAGGGTCACTATTCAAAGGAAAGCCTGAAATGCATGTTTTAGAAAATAAGGAAAGGCTAAAAATCAATAAGTAAAATATTAATCTCAAGAAATTATAGAAAAATAGCAAATTAAA
>NW_007730646.1:166329-167271 GCF_000696425.1 Galeopterus variegatus
TTAATGCCAATAAATTCAAAGACTTAAATGAAATGACAAATTGCCAGAAAAATAGAATTTACTAAAATTGACACAGAAGAAATGGAAAAATTGATTACAGAAACTACACCTATGACAAACAATTATAAAGAAATCTCCAGATCAAGAAACATTTTTTGGTAAATTCTGCCAAATATTTAAGGAAGAAATAACACCAATATATTACAAAAATTTCCAGAGAATAGCAAAAGATAAAACATTTCCCAAGCCCTGTTATAAGGCCAGCAAAATCTTGATAGCAAACCCTGATAAGAAATTACAAGAAAGAAAAAAAAAGTCTGGTATTTTCCACAAATATAGATTCAATAATTCCAGTAAGATATTAGCAATTGCATCCAGCAACCAAGAGGATTTTATTCTAGGAAAGTAACATTAAAAAAGTAATTAAAGTAATTTACACTTACAGAATAAAATAGAAAACTTTGGTTCAAAGTTTGACAGATAGATACACAGAACTGAGGAAAGATGCTCAACTTTATACAAACATGCTCAATCTTATACAAAAATACAGAAACAAGCTCAACCTTATGCAAACATTTTATTTCTGACAAAGGTGAAATGGCACTGCAATATTTAAACAATGGTCTTTTTCAATAAATGGTGCTGAGTGAATTGGACATCATACAGAAAAAGAAAACTTTTATTCCTGAGATAGGAGGTACTCAGTTTCCATGGGTTTGCATTACAAGACACACCTCTGGGCTTCAAGCCACCCTCTGAGGCATCAGGCCCCTCCTGTAGGCCCCCCACTAGAGGAGAGTTACTGTTGCTAATTAGACCTATTTTCAGCACCAACATGGGGAAATTGAGACCACAAGGGGCTGACTTATGCAAATCCAGTGGCTAGGCATGCTCAGTAGAAAGGGGTTATATAACCCTAATAGCTGAGCATGCTCAGTAAAG
>NW_007730646.1:168596-171582 GCF_000696425.1 Galeopterus variegatus
AGGGTACTATTCACAATAGCCAAAATATGTAAACAAACCAAATGTCTACTAATATTAGAACAGATAAACAAATTATGGCATATTCTCAAAAAATGCTCTACAGCAATAAAAAAGAATAAATCAATGCTACACACAACAATAAACAATGTTGAATTTTAAAAAATCTAAAAGAATAATACATAATGTATAATTTTATTTATACAAAATTCAAAAAACAAGCAAAACTAATGGAGATTGTAGTTGATTGTAAAAATGGCCACAATACTCTGAAGCCACTTGCATTAAGAGGTAGAGTCTCACACCTTGAAACTAGGCTGGCTTTGTGACTTGCTTTGACAAACGTAATGTAGCAGTATGATGTATCAGTTCTGAGCTGAGGCCTCAAGAAACTTTGCAGCTTCCACTCTTCCTACTGTTGCAATCTTGCCACTTTGTGAACAAGCCTAGGTGGGCTTGCAGGAGGAATTCTGCTCAAGTCCAGAGTCAGCCAGCCCCCAGGCAACCCAGCAGCCACCTGCAGATGTCTGAGCGAGCTCCTGCTGGTATTAGCTGAGCCTGGTCCAGATCCACAGAACTGCCCAGCTGAGCTGAGCCCAAATTGCCAACCACAGAATTGTAAATGACTGTTGTTTTAAGCCACTAAATTTTGGGGTGGCTGGTTATGCAGCAAATCTCACTGATAGGATGGTGGAAGGAGCAGTAGTGATTGGGACACTTAAACAGGAGCTCCCCAACTCTTTATAATAAATCTGTTTCCTGATCCAAGTGCTGATTACACTCATACATTCACAATTGTCAAGACTCATTGGATGGATGAACTTGGAGAAAATTATGTTAAGTGGAATAAGCCAGGCACAGAAAGAGAAATACTGCATGTCCTCACTCATAAGTGGGAGCCAAAAAATAAATAAGAAAGAAGGAAAGAGACAGAAAAAAGAAATAACAATCACAATAATACATTAAACTTTCAGAAGGAGAGAACAGAACTGGGGTTATTAGAAGTAGGACAAAGGAGGAGGAGTGGGATCAGTGAGAAATTGGCAAATTGACACAAAGAATGATTATGCACTGTAATGATGAATAAGCTAATTATCATGATTTGATCACCACCTATTGTATACAAGCACTGACAGTCAACTCTGTGTCCCACAAATATGTATAATCAATTAAGTTTCAATAAAGAAAACAAATACAAATAAGGATTTAAAAAGACTCATTGAGCGGTGTAATTATGATACTTGTGTTTTTTCTGTGTATATATTTCTTTCAATTTAAAAAGTAAAAACAAAATCAAATCTTTATTTACTGAGAGGCATAAGATATATTTTTATTTTATTTTTGTGTGTGTGTGTCCTTTTTGAGACCGGCCGCACCTCACTCAGCCAGTGAGCGCTGTGAGCACACCGGTCATCCCTATATAGGATCCGAACGCGCTGCCGAGTGCGCCACAGGCTCGGCCCATAAGAGATATTTTTAAAGGGGAAAATAAGAACTCAGAAGAGGACATATGGTACCTACCATTTGTGTAAAAAAAAAGAAAAAGAATACTGTGTGTCCATACACATGTGTGTAAGTGTATGTGTGTACAACCTGCTGGGTTTCTGTACTTCCTTGTATACACATCATTTATATCTTTAAACATACTAAGAAACTAGTAATACTGCCTCCAGGAGAGAAATGGGTAACTAGGAAATGGAATGGGAATAGACAGACAATTTTCATTGCTGGCCATTTTACACTTTTTGAATTTTGAACCACTTGAATTTATTACCTATGCTTTAAAATTTAATAACAAAGTTATTAGGTACTCTGTTGTAAAATATCACATAGAAATTTGGAGGAAGTAAACGTCAAGAGAAATGCTAGAGGAATTAACCCACGTATGTGATGTCAAGCAGTAGGATTTGGTATGGGAGGTAAAATATCGTATCACGTTCACAGTTGTGACCTGTCACCCAAACTTGCAATCAAGAAAAGCTAGTCACAGGATTTTAATTGTTTTATATGAGATTCGTAGGGGTTTACTATCAATTTAGTGGAATAAAAATACAAGAATTTTGAGTCCGGCGAACTGATGAGAGTACTTGGAAAAGACGGTAAAGAAGAGACCAGTTTGAGTCTTCAAAGTAGGAAAAGTAGAAGTCATTCAGAGGGATATTCTAATTGGTGCTTATCCCTAAGATTATGAATCACAGTGTAATGGAAATCCTTAGGGATTAGTGGGAAAGTCACCAATTTTCTCAAGATAATGAAGAAAATGCTCTTTCTTAACAAAAACAAAACCATTTACTTCCATGGTTACATCTGCAAGGAGAATTTTGTTTGCTGGGAAGACCAAGAGACACCACTCTTGTAGCCTTGAGCTTGCTTTCCCTTTTATTATTTTTCCTTCTTTAAAGAAATAAAAACAAAACAATCATGGTATTGGGCCACAGCCTTTGATGGGATCTCTACTTCCTCAATCCCTGAACTGTTTTCAAGGACAGAGACAACTCAGACCACAATCCCTGACTTTTTACTGCCTTTTAGATACCTTGACTCTTTCCTTACCAGAAACAAAGTGACAAGAACAAGAGAATTTCACACACTTTAAAGCTCCCAATCTTAGTCCCTGTTTTCTGAAAGCAAAGCACACCTCTTTCCCAGATAATTGGCACCAGAAATTCTTCAGGTGAGTCTCTGGCCATAATTACATAAATTAGCCTGGTAATCATTGAAGATCACACACAGTAACATAATTCAATGCAAAAAATTATAAAATTTGTATAATAAAAATTAAATATACATGTCTATTTCTTGAAGAATTTTATGGCTTAATGTTTTAAGTTGACTATTATAAAAAGTTAAAATAGGTCTAAAATTAAGTATTAAAAGGAGGAGGAAGCAGGGTTATTTAAATATAAATTAAACTGCTTATGACATGTTTTAGGGTAATGTTAAGCTACATTGTGCCAACAAACAAATTCCCAAAATCCCAATGACTTAT
>NW_007730646.1:172679-173478 GCF_000696425.1 Galeopterus variegatus
TTAGGGTAATGTTAAGCTACATTGTGCCAACAAACAAATTCCCAAAATCCCAATGACTTATCACATATCACAGTAAACAATTTATTTTTCATTCATGCGAAGTTCACCTGGGATTGGGCAGTGTCTGGTGTGTCTCTCTTTCAAGCCACAGCTTAGGAACCCAGGCTCATACCATGTCAAAGCTACATCCCCAGAAACATGTGGTCTCCACAGTCACCATGGCAGGGGCAGAGAGGGATGGAGAAAGGGTACTCGTCCTTAACCACCTTGGCCCAGAAGTGACACAGATCACTGCTGCTCAAGATGATTGCCCAGAAGTAGTCACACAGCCCCAATCTAACTGCAGGGAAGCTGGGAGATGTAGGAGATACATGGATATTGGGGAGCACTGACTACCTCTGCCACATGACTTTAGCCTGGTAGTTTTGGAAAGTAAGCCACACATCTGTTAACTCCCTTAACCCTCACAGTCACCCCACAAGGCAGGAACTGTTAATATTCCCATTTTGCTGAAATGGAAAGTGAGGAGCATTGACTTAAACAAGTTTCCCATAGTCATTAAGTGAAAGAGTTAGAATTCAAATGTGGTGTGGCTCCAGAGCCTGTACATTTAACTCCTATACTCTGTTGCTTTCCACATATGAAGCAAAGTATAGGAATGAGAAATCATCAATATGTTGGCTGATGTTCTTATTTACTGGGTTAGATAAAAGCTTGGCAGATATGGGATTCTTTCAACCACTAAGAAGTTTCTGTTCATACGTTTTGTACTTCAAATTATACTACAAAGCCATAGTAA
>NW_007730646.1:174018-174719 GCF_000696425.1 Galeopterus variegatus
AATAACAAATGCTGGCAAGGATGTGGAGAAAGGGGAAACCTCCTACACTGTTGGTGGGACTGTAAAATGGTGCAGTTATTATGGAGTTTACTCAAACAACTACAGATAGAACTGTCATATGATCCACTGCTGGGTATATATCCAAAGTAATGGAAATCATCAAATCAAAGGTATACCTGCACTCCCATGGTTATTGTAGTTCTATTTACACTAGCCAAGAGTTGGAACCAACCTAAATGCCCATCATCAGATGAGTGGATAATGAAAATGTGGCATATTTATACAATGGAATATTACTCTGCCATAAAAAGAATGAAATACTGCCATTTGCAGCAACATAGATGAACACAGAGAAAATTGTGTTAATTATGTTAAGTGAAATAAGCCAGGCACAGAAAGAAAAATACTGCATGTCCTCACTTACATGTGGGAGCTAATTAAAAAAATAGATAGATGAATGAACACATAAACAAAGGAGGAAAAGGGATGCAGCAATTACAATAATATGTTGGACTTTTGGGAGAGGGGAACAGAGCTGGGGTTACAGGGGGCAGGGAGGAGCTGGTGGGGGGCTGCAAGGATCAGTTGCACTGTGTAATGGTAGATGTGCTGATTGCCCTGATTTGAACATCACATGTTGCACACTGATGTTGATATTCGATGCTGTACCCCGCAGATATGTACCATAAAAAAATTTTTTT
>NW_007730646.1:175217-176215 GCF_000696425.1 Galeopterus variegatus
TTTTTTTAAAAGAAAAGGAATATTCAGCTAGATTGCCAAGTAATTGTTGAATCTTGCTCTTTGCTTAAGCCATATAATCTTGGCCTTGAGTTTCCCTGAAGAATTTCAGAATTAAAATCCACTGTGTATTTTCTTACCATCATCCTCTCCACACAGGTTGCTACCGTATAGAACATACACAAGGTGCTGAATTAAAGAGCTAATTCATCTGACTTAATGAGGAGTGAAAGAAATTCACATTTTAAATCTTTCAAATGTTATTCACTTTTGTACCTTCTAGGTGTCTGAAAAATTGATCATAATCACAATTAAAAATAGCATCTGACAAATATTTAAAATGAAAGAGACAATGTCATTGAATAGCAAGCGGCCTCATATTCCATTCCAAGGAGTCACTTTCTATAGGTCCAAACCATATAAACAGACTATTTTTTTTTTAATCAGCTACTTAATAAAGTTGACTAGTGCTTTCAGAGTGAAAAAAAAAAAAAGTTCAATGTTTGTTTTCATGCAAGAAACTGAGGTCCATGAAGTCAAATGTTAACTTACTTATTTTGCATAATGGTTATATATACTTGAATAAAATGGCACTTATACAATAAGTAGTTTATGAGTCAGTGCCGACTGTGGGATTTTTTGGAACTATATAAATTTGTGGGTTTTTAAACCTAAAGTGGTTTTTAAGTTTCAGGAATAAAGATTAGAGCTAGTATTATCATTTATTTATTAAAATTTTTTAAATAAAGAAGTTAGTTTTGATGCACTCAGCCTAGTGAATCAACATCACCACAAAAGTATTTTCATGTGTAGAACAGGTGTTTCTATAACTGTAGTAAATTAGCTGGAATTTTTGCAATGCACGTTGGTTCCAAATTCATGCCTCTTTCCGAAATAAACAGAAAATTTTATTCTAGACTCAACACTGCTGGAGTCAACACTGGAGTCAACAGTCTATAAGGATTCCTCAAGAATTTCACAACCAAAGTTCCAAAAGGACC
>NW_007730646.1:177331-184376 GCF_000696425.1 Galeopterus variegatus
TAAGAAAACATTTGGATGCGCAGAAAAGGAAACCTTTATACATTGTTGGTGGTAAATTGGTGTACCCATTATGGAAAACAATATGGAGGTTCCTCCAAAAATTAAAATAGAACTATCATAGGATCCAGCAATCCCACATCTAGGTGTATATACAAAGAATATAAAATCACTATCTCAAAGAGATATCTGCACTCCCATACTCATTGCAGAATTATGCACCACAAAAATAGCCAAAGATATGGAAACAACCTAAGTGTCCATTATTGGATGAATGGATAAAGAAAATATGAAATGTTTTTATAGAATAAAACATTATTCAGCTTTAAGAAAAAAGAAAGAAATTTTGTCACTGTGAGAATATGGATGAACCTGGAGGATATCATGCTAGGTGAAATAAACTAGGCACAGAAAGACGAACTGCACGACCTTACTCATGTGGAATTTAAAAGAGTCAAACTCATAGAAGGGTGGGGGGAATGAGGAGATGTTGGTCAAAGGGTACAAACTATCAAAGAACAAACTACCACAGATTTAGTTAACGATCTCAATTGACTTTATTGTGATTCTAGAATTGGGCAAAATGTTATTCCATAAAATACAGTAAGTGTTCCAATGAGCCCAGCAGAGGAGGGGATGTTATAGCCAGAAAAAGGCTGAAAAAAGTAGAAACAAAGAACAAAAAGCAGATTGGTCATTTCAAAGTTACTTTTCTTGTAAGGTGGGGACAGGAAGACAGAACAATAGAAAAATGACTCGTTAACATTAGATTACTTCATGCTATCTCTTTTGTGTAAGGATTACAGCAGAGGGAACTTTATACCTATTGAAGATTAAAACTGGCCTGTTTGGGAAATTGCTGTTTTCTCTCTCTCTTGACTTCTCAGGAGGTCAGACCACAACCTAAGTGACTTAGTAGAGGTGACTCCATTTTGATTTTTAGTTGGTCTGTTGGGTCCTAGTTCAGGAACTTAGTCGAAAACAATGGCTTCCGATGATTTTTATTTAACAAAACCTCTAGTTAGAAGATGAATGAGTTCTGGAGACCCAATGTACAGCCTGGTGACTGTGGTGAATAATAATGTATTGTATACTTGAAATGTGCCAAGAGAGTAGGTCTTAAGTGTTCTCACCACACACACATGCACACATACACACACATACAAGGTCACTATGTAAGGTGATGGATGTGTTAAGTAGCTTGATTGTGGTAATATTTTACAATGTATATGTATATCAAAACATCACATTGTATACCTTAAATATGTACAATTGCAATTTGCCAACAATACTTCAATAAATATGGGGGGATAAAAGAAAATATATTACATTCGAAAAATAAAATGAATTCCATACTGAAATAACCAAATAAGCATGCTTTCTTTCCTGTTATACTATTTTACCAATTTAAAATATAATATATGGTAAAATAATTTCTATTATATATAATATATTATATATTATATTTGGTCTTCCAGTGGAGCATAGAAGATAGACAGTTTTTACTTCTACCTAGGTTTCACACACAGTATTAGAAGTTGGTAGGAGGAAGGTCAAGCACGAGCTGGCAAGAAAGCTAGCTGGCTTTCTGAAAAGTTAGCACAACACTTCCCACAGTAGAATCTGAAAGGGTAGGAAGCAGGTTTCTCCTTTAGCTAATCATCACTATCAGTGATTTTTAGAGAGGACAAAAGTGGTGGGACTGGGGTCCATAACCAAGGCTCATCTGCAGGAGAGATGGTCTGCCCCAGAGAAAAGGTTGTTCCCTGTCCTGGACTCCATGGGCTGGGACCAGGTAGTAGCCTAGGTTTGTCATGCTACCTATAGCCTAGTGCAGAGCCTCAGGGTGGCCCATTAGTGAGAAGCTGCAAACTTAACAAGAAGACCAGGAGAAACCTATGGCTTCCACCAGTTGCTGGCATCTAGGATCTGGCAGTGCCTTCCAAAGCCCCTCTGATATTCCCTGCAGCCTCTCATCGAACACTAGGAAAAGGGGTTCCCCCAAAGGAGCCATAATTAAACATCAGAATTTAGCACACTCCTCTTCCCCTATTAGTACATTCTTAGGTTTTTCTGCTAATTCTGTTACCTGACTATGCGGGTCCGTCCCTCAGAGAGTGCAAAACCACCAAGACCAGCGTAGGAGAAAGAGACTATTACTTGCAAGTAAGGAAATCAATGGAGACCACTCCCAAAGCAGGGTCTCCCTGAACAAGGGAAAGGGGTCATCTTAGGTAGTCATAGTTCCCGCCTGACTTCCCGCCCTAGTTCTCATTGAAGTTCTCTCCTGTGTATGAAGGATGCAAGCTTGTTCAATTTGGTTTGGCTGACTGTGGAACATAGGTCACCGGTCAGTTCTAAAGACAAACTTGCAGTTAGACCCAGGAAGGAATGTGGCCTTTGGGTAACAGCAGGACCTCAGGAATTTGTCCCACGTGCTAAACCTTGAGCCCCTGGCTAATACAGGTCATAGTCCATCAGTGGCAAATTGAGACTTCCTGTCATGGTTGACCCATGACATTAAACAAGGATCAGTAGGTATGGAGAGCTAGGCTCCTCCTTGGGTGGAGATCTTGGCATTAAAATGAGTCAAGTCACCACAGTTCATTTCTGGGGCCTGCAGTTCAGTTTCAGCTAGTATATTTGAGGGCAGTCTAGAATTTGATGGTTCATGACTTCCTGCCACCTCCTGCAACAACAGAATCTCGGAAGAAAGGGTTACAACCAGTTCACTTCCTGTTTCAGACTCTTTAAAATGTGAGCACCTGGGTGTTTAGGAGACCCCGGAGCCCAGATTCACTTCCAGAGAATTGCACCGGCAACCCAAGACCTCACTGCTTGTGCATCAAAACATGGGATTATAGAAGGGAATGCCGGTCTCCAGATTCATTCACATAAAGTACATGAGCCTTGGAGCAGAGGGGGCAATGGCCAGCCCGGTACCAGGTGAATAGCAACACTTCCCACATGCCCTGACTGGGACAACGTTGGTGGTTGCTCAGTCCTTCCTCATTCCCACTCTTAATTCCCCCTTTCCTTGACAGCCACTGCACTGTATTTATTATCTAGCCTCTGTATCTACATTTAATGTGTCTAGACGTCATGTACCATAAAAAATACAGAGTTGTTGTTTGTGTGTGTGTGTTAAATTATATTCGTGGTGTTAGGCTATTCATCATTTTTCCATTTTTTATGCCATCCCATAATTTGAAATCTATCCATGTTGCTGTATGTAAACCTAGTCTATTGTTGCTGATGACATATACCACATTTTATTTACACATTTCCCAAGTGATTTTGAACTTCTTTCCACAAATCATGCTGCTATGAATATGACCTTTGGTAACATGAGCCCATGAAGCTGGGTTAGTGCCTAACTTCAAAGTTAGCCTTAGCACAGAATGCTATTCAGGGAAGCATTATTTTGACACGCTAAAATATTTAAAATAACTCAATATATTCCTCTCTCTGTTTATTTCTCTTTGAAATCCTCACTCAAATCCTGCCTTTAGAAACTGGCCTATTTCATGGGTGCCCTCCCTCCTTCCTGGGCTGTTGTTGCCTGCCTATATCACTTCTCTTCCATTTGTTTCTAGTTGAAAATGGCTTTGTGTTTTGGTCTCTTTCGTTCTCCACTCTTACCCCTACTGTCACCCTCATAACCAAGAGCCAGGCAGATAGGGGAAGAAAAGGCTGACATTCATGTCTTTCCCCAGCAGTCTCTCCCTCCAGACTCTCGGTTAGCTTTCTCTGTAATAAGCATCAGCTCTGACTAGGGAATTGGTGTTTAAGAATGACATATGACCATTGGTAATATGCATTAATTTGTTCCTGTTGATTTTAAATGAAATGGACACATGCCCATCTGACATATCCCAGAAGATAATGCAGCCTCTTCACAAGGAGACTGGAGCTCTTTAGTAACACTTTACCTCTCTAATTAACACCTGCACCCCACCTCCTATGGCACTGCCAAGCCCCTGACTCTGCTCTGAAAATAGGGCATAACAATTGTTACTTTCTAACATGCTCTGTAACATATGTATTTATGAGGTCTAGTTCACTGCCTGCCACCCTTGTGCTTCTGAAGAGCACATATCTGTGTCTGTTGCATTCTCTGATGTAGCCCAAGCACCAAGAACAGTGTCAAGCAACGTGCAGTTCAAATATTTGCACCTAACATATGCTCAAATATTTGATAAGGATTGAATGAGTGTTCTCTGGCCTTTCTATACTTCCTTTTCTGAGGCACTTTGACGAATCCCACAGAAATTCCTTCTCTGGGAACACTAGTCTCTACCTCCCTCAATCCTCATCCAGGTAGCACCTTCCAGCAACCTCCTCAGCTCCTGCAATTGATAGTTCTCTTTCTGCCAAAGGCATTCGTGGCTGGTAGGAAGCCCTCTCCGGTGGGGTTTATTTACAAAACTCCATCAGGCCCTGTGCCTCTCATGGGGCCATGTCTGATCCACAGGAAATTATGGTCCCTGTCCTGCCTTCGGCAGAGGCACAGAGCTTTCAGTGAAGTCTGTCTTCCTCCTTCTGCTGCTAGGCAGATGGCTCCAGTCATCTTCATCTTCATGTTCAACTTCAACTTCATCTTGAACTCAACTTTTCTAGGCACGTTGCACACCAGCTCCCTCTATCTCCAAGCTGCAAGTGCTAGGTTCTTGAGGGGCTTTCTCAGAAGGAGTCTGTAGAAGGGAGCCCTCCTTTGTTAGAGTTCGATGGGTATGTCACTGAACTCTAACAAATGTTCCTAAATTCTATCATCTGGTCACCTCAGCCTCTACTCTTTTATGACTTTGAGGTGTCACTAAAAATGTTCAGACACTTTTTTTTTTTGCAAGTCCTGTATATTTGGGACATACTCATAATAAAAGATTATTTACGATCTACCTGAAATTCAGTTTAACTGGGCATGCTCTATTTTCTCTGGCAAACTTACGTATGGCTGGTACAGTCCTTGTGTTGAAATAAAGGCTACTTGCCATCTGTTATTTTTTACCTTGGCCATTTGGCCTCAAACAAAGAAAGAGTACCATTTAGACATTGTAGTAATACCAAAGTCCATCCACAGGACAACATATTAAACCATATAGCACTCACCCTATATTATTTACCTCATACGTATCATTCTTTGCTCCCTACTCTCACTTTATATTCATACAACCAGACAGTTTTATTCATTTTTGTATTCTCTTCTACTAGAAAGGATTCACCATGGCACAATTTTTCCGAAGTTCAAACCTGTAGGAAAATCTGTATTAATACTTTTTATATGGTGGGCTTCAGAATATCTCAGGCAAATTTTTTTCTTTTATGTAGAACTGCTTGCCCAAATATTCAAAGCAGATTCTAGCCTCTTATTCCTTGTCAAATGCCCTGGGCTGGCCCACAGCTATCCATTGGAGAACTATCCATGCAGAGATCACTGCCCATCCAGGGTAAGGAATGAAACTATCACCTCTTAAATAAATGGATCAGCTTCCAGTGGCACGTGGCCTTTCTCAACATCTCATTAAAATAGCTCTGAAGATACACAAAAATGAAAATTCATAATCATAATACTTGTGAAAACTAGAACAATGAGCTTGTTTCCACAATCTAGAAGAATCTGGCTTCAATGCCACTACAACTAGACTCATAAGCAACATGCTACAATGGGGGGGCTTTTGTGCTTTGTTTCTAAAGGGAAAAAAGACTACACCTGAAAGAAGAGAGAAGATCCTTTGTTTCTCCTCCTCTATGTATGACATTTAGTTGAGAAGCACAAGGATTGTATCTAGTAGAAAACTAGCCAACTAGTCCTTCACTGAGCTCATGGTATTTTATAGGACAGCCAGATGGTAATTTCTCATTTCACTCACCCCCACCTCAACCCTATCTACATCCAGAGACTGCAACTCCTCAGAAAACAGCTGGGCAAGACTTGGGTTGTGGGCTACAATATAGTAGTCCCCCTAAATAAAGCACTATGGGTCTGAGAGAAGATAGAAATAGAAGCAGCAAAAACCAGGGCTCGAGTTTCCCATGCAGTCCATCTGTTCCGTGTGCTAGCGAGAGGCAGTGGACGTAGGAGTGGATCCCATTTCTGTCTGAGAGAGCAGAAGTCGCAGGAAATGTGTGAGGCACTGGGCGCACCAGCCCACCCACCATCTGTGCTACAGCAGCGAGATTCAGCCACTGCAGGAGCGGTCAGAGCACAGGGGCCAACCCGCTTCCCACCCGAGTGGAGCCACCTGAAAAGTCCTGGAAAGTAGGAGGGAGGAAGAAAAAGGGAAAACCTTCTGGAATACTCAGTTAAAAAAAAAAGATACCTCTATAAATTTTTCTCGAAGAAGGAAAAGAAAAAAAATTAAGTTGTTTGTACCTCAATAGATGGATGCGTTAGAGTAGAAAAAAGTGAGCAAGAAAATAAACCTAGATGAGGTCTACGTTTTTACTAAAAGGCAGTGAGATGAGAAGAAAGTACGGCTTATTGAAGTAAGAAATAGTGTAAGCAAACAAAAATTTCAAAAAGCAGAGTTAAGCCCTCATTTAAGGCAGAAACAGCAGAATTGGCACCAACAGAATGAATAAGTAATGTGGAGGACAAACTTGAGAATTGATGGAAGAACAAAGAGGGAAAAGGCAAAGATGAAAATGGTGAGAGAAAAAAAATAATGGATACGTAAACTCAAAACAGAGATCTAACTGGAGATCTGTGACGTTCTGCATGGAAATATTGGCGGAGCCAATTAAAAAACTGATAAGATTAAAATTCAAGAATTTTTTCTACAGACAGTGTAGCAAAGTTAACAGGAAGGGGATAGGTTGAGAGAAGATATTTGAGATGCCTAAAACTGACAAGGGGTTACGACGGGAACAGCAAGGAATGTCCCCAAATCAGCAAGGATGGATGGATGGTTGGATGGACAGACAAACAAGCAGCCTAATCAGAAAATTGGCAAGGCTGTGGATTCACAGATAGGGAAACCCAAATGGCTAATAAGCACAAAAAAAGATGTTCAACCTCACTGGAAATCACAGAAATGCAATTCGAAAT
>NW_007730646.1:184575-186192 GCF_000696425.1 Galeopterus variegatus
CTAATAAGCACAAAAAAAGATGTTCAACCTCACTGGAAATCACAGAAATGCAATTCGAAATAAGACATTACTCTCCTCCCATCCAAATGTAAAAAATAAGAAAGTTAGATTATATATCTTTCTATATAAAATCTGCTAAGATGAGGGGAAAGGATGGGATTATAGATACCTTTACGGAGTGAAATCTGGCAGTGATAAAATGTGAATACCCTTTGCCTCTTGCATATCAGAAGAAGCAGGAGAAGGTGGCAAAAGAGACGGAAACAGGAGAAAACAAAAGGAGGCACAGGGGGAGGGGAAAGATAGCCGATCTGGAAGAAGAATGTAAAATAATGAACAGAATTAGTAGAAATAAGCCCAAACTATTTTTATTGTCTTCTTATTTACTGTAATTTTCATTTTAATCATTTATTTTATAATATATATGTATTATACACAAATTTTATAATGCATCATACATAATATCAGAAAAAAAGTTATTTTTAAGCATCTGTAATTCCACCACTAAGGTTGGTAACTACTGTTAACATTTGGTATGTTTCTTTTGGAACATTTTCTATGCATAAGCACTTTCCCAAATCATTAAGTATTCTTCAAAAAATGATTTCAACATTTTTAAAGATTGGATAGCATTACATTAATTAAATGTACCACAATAATTTCTAATTTGTCCTCATTATAGAAAAGGTGTGCTATTTCCAAATTTTAAGATTATGATTAAATAATTTTCACGTAAATTTTGTTAGCATTTTCGATTACATTTTCACCATGCATTCATAGACATGGAATGACTGTTTAAACATTGAGTCCTTATTCCCTAATATCCCATTGGCTTCAAGAAGAATTGTACAAATAAATACTTTCTCCTACTGTGTGAAATCTTCATATAACATCACCAACCCTGTTTTTTTTAAAAGTGCATGCCAATTTGATAAGTGAAATACTATAGCGTTGTTTGAATTTGCCTTTTTTTATTAGCAGCAAATTTTAAAATTTCACATTTATAAGCCATCTGTTCCTTCTGACCTCAGAGAAGTCCACCAGATCTGGGCTTACACATCTTCTCATGGGGCTCTGTCCACTCCATCCAGAATGCCGTTGGATACGGACTCAGCTGTGTCCCCCAGGTTTTAAGTCATTGAAGCCTAATCCCCATTATAACTGTTTGAGGGTGGGAAATCTTGCTGTGGCTAACAGTAGAGATGGCTCTTCCAGGCAAAGGAAAATGTGCAAAGCAGGAAATAGTGACATATTTGAGAAAATGAAAGAATTTAGGAGCAGGCTGTAGAAAGAGCTTAAAGCCAGGAAGTAATACAAGGGCGCTGTGCTTTGGAAATATCTCTGACTGCAGCACAGAGAAAGGACGCAAGGTGGGCAAGATTGGAACCAAGGAGACTAGCTAAGAAGCTGATGCAATACCAAGGTAAACCAAGACTACTCATATTTGAAAAGGATTAGATAAAAGACATAACCAGACAACTTCTCTAGCTCCTTTAGTCTGTTACTACATTTATTCATTTTATTAGAAAATAGATGGCTTGGAGAAGGAAGATGGTGACGGGTCTGAGCGGCCGTGCCAGGAGACAGCGCGATCCTGTGAGCCATGCGCTGTGATAC
>NW_007730647.1:0-823 GCF_000696425.1 Galeopterus variegatus
TTGAAACATGCAAGAGGAGTAAATGCTTTCTATCAGCAAGGAGTGAAGTTGTTGAGAGTGCTTGGAAGTGGGAAAGGATGAGAAACAGGAAAGCACCTGGCATACCCTGTTTAATCCTCTTGACAGCCTTGTGAGGTATCCATTATTTCTCCAATATTAAAGCATGAGAAATCTAAGTCTCAGAAATTTACATAAAGTGGCCAGAAGCGCACCATCTGCAGTGGCAGAAGCAGATTTGAACTCGGGGTCAGATTCCAAAGTCAGGATATCTTTCCATGACTGCAGGGTATGTTGCCTCTCGAGAAGAGGGAGCAATTTAAACCTTATCAGCATCAATAAACATGCACTTTATCTAGGCTCAGAAAGATCTTTTAAGTTGATTAAGAGACCCCCTATTTTTGAAATGTGTCCATTCCCCGTTTTCATTTTCTTTTCTTTCAAGTCTCTTTTAATCTATAGGATCTCCTCCTTTTCATTTGTACTTTATTAGTTAAAGAAACCCAGTCCTTTGTTCTACAGTTTCCCACCTTTCCAACTCTGTTGCATTTCCAGTAAACAGGGTTTAGATCTGGAGGCTTTATCGCTTCATTCCCCTGCCCCCATCCCCACCCCCTTTTCTTTTTGCAAGAATGTTTCATTAGTGGTAGTGGGACTTCCTCTTTCTTTTTTGATGCTAAGATTAATTAGTAGGATTAGGTGGTACCATGTCTTATAGTCTTCCACCCTCATCTAATACTGGTGCAGCCAGTCTTCAAGTGTGGACTATGGACCAGCATCATCAGCATCACCTGGGAACTTGTTAAAAATGCAAATTCAACACCAA
>NW_007730647.1:895-8511 GCF_000696425.1 Galeopterus variegatus
AAGAATGTTTCATTAGTGGTAGTGGGACTTCCTCTTTCTTTTTTGATGCTAAGATTAATTAATAGGATTAGGTGGTACCATGTCTTATAGTCCTCCACCCTCATCTAATACTGGTGCAGCCAGTCTTCAAGTGTGGACTATGGACCAGCATCATCAGCATCACCTGGGAACTTGTTAAAAATGCAAATTCAACACCAAAGTCAAGGGTCCCCATTCCAGCCAGGCACCAAAAAAAATAAAAGCAAATTCTTGGACCCCCCAGACCTACAGACTCAGAAGCTGATGCATGAGGCAGTATGAGAACCAATAGTCTAATGGTTTTAGCAGCTCCTGATAGTCTTTGCCAAGACCCATTATGTTATTAGGGCTTACAGAAATGGTTACATTCCAGTTTTATTATTATTTTTTTACATTTGTTAGCTGGAATTCTTCCAAGTAGAAGGGAGTATTTAAGACAGTGTAAGTGGAGTGGGGGAGGATGCTGTTGGGCTTATGATGTCCCAACCAAAATTCAATAACAATTTTGCAGAAAGTGTGATTGTTAAGCCTAGGGCAATGTGTGTTCTCTACAGTTCTTTATTTCATTTTTTACATAACTAAAGTGATTATTCAGATTTAGGGAATGATTTACTTACTTCTCCATCTTCTCATCATCAGCTACTAGGTCAGATCTCCCAGGAGAAATAACCTTCCCCTTTGAGCAAATCAGCTTCTCGTTGTTATTATTGTTATTTTCACCCCTGAAAGAGAAAAGTAGATATTGGAATATCTGCCCTTCCTATTTTGTATTGCCAAATCTGCCTCTCCCAAGAGGTTCCTGTTTCAGGAGTTGGCTGCTTGGTTATGGGGGTCCAGTCATGGGATACAGGATTTATTCCATCTCTATGGGATTTGGAGCCTGAGCTTGGGGATTATCTTGGTGAATTCAAAGCAGCCACGAATTCTCTGATAAAGTAGGGAGTCAACCACATAGTGGGTCCTAGTGGCCGCACATCCTAATTCAGCCAGCGCCTTAGTTCTTTGGAGGACAACAACAGCAGGTACAGGAGCTGGGTGGGAGCCAGTGTTACCAGGACAGCTCCTGCAGATACAGTCAGAGGGTCTGGAACCGGTGACTGCACCTGCCCATACGGGCTCATTGCCTCAGCACTTCTCATGGACACATTTGGATAACAGGACAGATAATATGAATCTATTGCAAGTGGTCTCCCCATATTGACAGGACATTTAATGACTCAATCTCATATAAAGAAAGATTTATTTTCAATTATTTAGTTTCCCTGAAGAACCATTTGTATAGGAAAGACAGAATCGATATTTTGATTTTTCTCCCTTTAGTTTTCAAAATAATGCATGAGTTCTTCAGCATCTTGCAAAAAAAATGACAAATTTTTTTTTAATCATTAGGAACACATGGATTTAAACGTATTTGTCTTTCGACTACTGTAGTTATTTTTTTTACTGATGTTCAAACTGTCCCATATTTGACCAGATAGAACCATAGTTTAATATTTTAGTGTATAGTTTTCTAGACTTTTAAAAATGTACACACATACATAAAAATCTTGAGGAAGATTTTATTATAAATATTTTAATCAGCTTTATTTAGCTGTAATCTACATATAATAAAACCCACCAATTTTTTTAATCCACTGATTTTTAAGCATACAGCTCAATGAGTTTTGACACATGTATAATGTCCCATAATCACTACCATTAATTATGATATGGAATATTTTTTATCACCCCAAAAGCTCTTTTCTGGCCCTTGGCAGCCAGTCCTTTTCCCTGCCTCTGGCAACTATGGGTTTGCTATTGTCATATTTGTGCCTTTTCCAGACTTCCATATCAATGGAATAATACAACATGTGGTCTTTTGGGTCTGGTTTCTTTCACTTAGCATAATGCCTTTGAGACTCATCTATTTTAATACATTGGTTTTCTCCTTTTTATTACTGAGTAGTATTCCATTTATACATATTTTTAACGTAAAAACACACCATAAGCATATTTGCATAGTCAAAGGTCACTCATTACATGATTCCATTTATATAAAATGTCCAGAAAAGTCAAATTTATAGAGGCAGAAAGTAGATAAGTGGTTGCCAGGGGCTGGAGGTGTGGGATGGAGACTGATTACAGAGTGGCACGAAGGAACCTTTTTTGGGGTGATGGAAATGCTCCAAAATTTGTCATAAGGATGGATGCACTCCTACAGAGTAATTTACTCTGTAAATTTACTAAAAATTATTGGATTTACAAAATCATTGAACGCACATTTACAATGGAAGAATTTTATGGCATGTAAATTATATTTTAATAAATGTTAAAATGGAAAAATCTTTGTGTAGCATAAATAAAAGCACACATCTTCAATATTTAGCGGAATCATAGCATCCTATCAAATGGATGTTCTGCAATTTAACAAGGTACCCGTTGAGGGCCATTAAAGTTGCTCGCAGGTTTTGCTGTTCCAAGCATCATTGCACTGCACATTCTGTACATCTGTTAGCACTTGTCTGCTTCTGTAGACTAAATTCCAAGAAATGGAACCTCAGGTCAAGGGGTATGAATAGTTTTTAAGGTTCTTCCATCCATAAAGATGGAGTATGCGGAGGTGTGTCCCTACACTTTTGACAACGCTGGTTATTATCAATGGTTTTCGTCTTAGCCAAACTGCTAAGGTGAAAATCAACACCTCATTGCTTTAACTTACATTTCTTCAATTACTAGTGAGGTTGAACATCTTTTTCTTCTTATTTTAATTGACACATAGTAATTATACATATTCATGGGGTACAGTGATATTTCATACATGTATACAATGTGCAATGATCAAATCAGGGTAATTAGCATATTCATCACCTCAAACATTTCTTTTTGCTGGTTCCCAAAATCTCTCTTCTGGCTATCGGAAAAAATACAAGTTATTGTTAACAATAGTCACCCTATAGTGCCATAGAACATTAGCCAAGTTATTCCTCCAGTCTGACTATAACTTTCTATCACTTAACCATCCTCTTTTCCCTCTAACCTCCCCAGTCTCTGGTAACCACAGTTCTACTCTCTACTTCTATGCAATCAACTTTTTAAAACTTCCACATATGGGTGAGAACATGCAGTATTTATCTTTCTATGTCTGACTTATTTCACTTAATATAATTTTCTCCAGGCTCATCATCCATGTTGCTGCAAATGACAGGATTTCATTCTTCTTTATGGCTGAATAGTTTTCCATTGTGTATATATACCCAAACATCTTTTTTTTTTTTTTTGTGCATTGGCTATTTGAAGACTTTGTAAAAATGTCTATTTTTGTTGGTCATAAATTAATAAAAAGTTATAAAAGGAAAAATAGGACAAAAATACAAAGTAGAAAGTACACCCATGTTCATAGCAGCGTTATTCACAATGGCTAAAATGTGAGTCATCCAAGTGTTCATCAATGGATGAATGGATAAACAAAATGTGGTATATCCATGTAATGGAATATTATTCAGCCTTAAAAAGGAAGGAAATTCTAGCAGATGCTACAACATGGTCGAACCTTGAGAACATTATGCTAAGTGAAATAAGCCAGTCACAAAAAGACATACTGTATGATTCCACTTACACAAGGTACTTAGAGTAGTCAGACTCAGAGAGACAGAAAGTAGAATGGTGGTTTCCAGGGGCTGGGGGTAGGGGTAAATGGGGAATTATTGTTTAAAGGGTGTAGAGTTTCAGTTTTACAAGATGAAAAGGGTTTTGGAGACGGATTGTGGTGATGATTACACAACATTGTGAATGTTACTAATGCCACACAGAACTGAATGCTTAACAATGGTTAAGATGGTAGATTTTACTTAATGGGTATTTTACCATAATTTCAAAAATTTTAAAATTCCCCTTACAACTGCACTCAATAAGTGAGTATTTCTTCAGTTGTTTTGCCTGCGTAGATTCTAAATATTTTTAAATCGAAAATGGGCTGTCATATCTACTGTTTTACAATTCCCCCTTCTTTATTTTTTAAGAGCTTAATACTTGTTTAGAATCGTATAATCCAAAGGCTTTTTGTATATTTGAAGTTGAGTATCCATTACTACAATAAACTCTAGAACACTTTCATTGCCACAGAAAGGAACCCTGCACCCCTTAGGGTGTCACCCTCAAATTCTCTCCCAGCTCTTGGCAACCACTAATCTACTTTCTGTGTCTATGGATTTGCCTATTCTGGACATTTTATGTTAAAGAAATCATACATTAATGGTCCTTTGTGACTGGCTTCTTCACATATAATGTTTTCAAGGTTCAGCTGTGTTCTAGCATGTACCAGTCTTTCATTCCTTTTTATGGCTCAATAACATTGTATGACATACCATGTTTTATTCATTCATCTGTTCATGGACATTCGAGTTTCTACATTTTGGTGATTATAAATAACGCTGCTATGAACATTCACTTACAAGTTTTGCATGGGTGTATGTTTTCATTTCTCTTGGGTATGTACCTGGGAATGGAATTGCTACACCATACGGTAGTTCTACGTTTAACCTCTTGAGGACTCTCTTTATTTTTGCAGTAAACAGTAAGACTTGGATATCTTTCCATGTCGGCACATGTAGACATACTTCTTGCTCCTTAGCCACTGGATAGAATCTCATTGTATGAAAATGCCATGGTTTACATATCCATCCCATGTTGATGGACATTTGGGTTGTTCCTTGATTTTTTTGCTATTATGGGCAATGATGCAAATCCTCTTCTCAAGGACCTATGTTTCCATTCTTGGACAACATAAACAATACTGCAGGAGCATCTTTGTACATTGTGGGATGTTTCTGCACACCGTGTCCCTAGTCATGGTGAGGAGAGAGGTTTATCTGTCTTTAGGGCTTGGTTCTGACCCAATTCTGACCTGTCACCTTATTCCACAGGGGACCAACCACCAGGCATCATGGCACAGAAGGGCCAACTCAGTGATGATGAGAAGTTCCTTTTTGTGGACAAAAATATCATCAACAGCCCAGTGGCCCAGGCCGACTGGGCCGCCAAAAGGCTGGTCTGGGTCCCTTCAGAGAAGCAGGGCTTCGAGGCGGCCAGCATCAAGGAGGAGAAGGGGGATGAGGTGATCGTGGAGCTGGTGGAGAATGGCAAAAAGGTCACAGTCGGCAAAGATGACATCCAGAAGATGAATCCGCCCAAGTTCTCCAAGGTGGAGGACATGGCGGAGCTGACATGCCTCAACGAAGCCTCCGTGCTACACAACCTGAGGGAACGGTACTTCTCAGGACTCATATATGTGAGTATCTTGGGGCAGACAGTTACTTCTTCCTGGCCTCTTACACCAGTAAGGAAAGGAATTATTTAGAGACATGTCTGGAGTTCAGGTTGGGAGGCTGCAAGTTTGATTGAGGGAGATCGTATGAGGAGGTGGAATTGTTCAGCTATGGGTTCACATCTCAGTCCTGCCCTACACCATTCTGTGACATCGCATGGGTTATTTCACCTCCTGAAGCCTCTGTTTTCCTATCTGTAAAATGGGAATAATCACTGTCACCACATAAAGAGGGGTGAAGATTCCAGGTGACCACACATGCACAGTGCCCAGGCACATGATAAACACTCAACAGATTTCAGTGATGTTGTTCCCTGCCCTTTTTCTATCTTGGCAATAAAGAAGAGCTCATAACCTCCTCAGAGAGGCTGGTCTATCCTGGTGGCCAGGTGGGTAGAAGACATGAAAATCTGTCTAGGTTTCACGGAGGCCTTCTCCATCAGATGGGAATGCCCAGATTGGCTGGACCCAGGACTCCTCTGGGTCAACCGTGCAGATTGAAGTGGACTAGAGATGTAATGTCCAATATGGTAGCCACTCATCACATGTGGCTAACTAAATTTAGGTTTAAATTAATTAAAGGCAAATACTTAACAATTCATTTATTTAGTATTGGCCACATGGCAAGGCCTCAACAGCCACCTGTGGCTAGTGGCTACGTGTTGGATAGCGTAGGTCTAGAATATTTCCATCATCACAGAATGTTCTGTTGGACAACCTGGAATAGATGATGGGGGAGGGGTGACTCTGGGGGGCACCAACTCACCAGAACAAGAGACACATAGTTGTCCCCATGATGCCAGACTGGTGGGCAGAGGTCCCCCTGCCCCGCCTGTATCTGTCTTTCCTCTGCGAGGGTATTGCTGATCCTTTGGGAAAGTTACCTAATTTCTCTGAATCTTTGTTTCCTTCTCTGTAAAATGGACACAAGAATACTACCAGCCTTCTAGAGTAGTTTATTCTGAAAAGAAAACACTTAACACACTTCCTGACACATAGTAGGCACTCAAAATATTAGGTGTTATTATTACTGGTTTTTGTTGTTGCTATGATCATTTTTGTTATCACTGGTCAGATGTTCTTGGATCCTTTGCAAAATCACAGCAACAGTCACTTCCATCATTATGTCTTTTTGGTCCTGCCCTTTACATTTTGCCATGTGAAAATTACTAAAAGCCCCTTGTTGTCTCAAAGTGTCCTGCAAATTTTTGTCCTAATTAGGAAAATAAGACACATTTACTGTTGAAGACTTGGAACATTCAGAAAAGCCTAGCAAACACAAAAATCAGTCCTCACCCAGAGATGAGGTGTATTCTTTGTCTCTGTGAGAACGGCACATGCTTACATGTTTAAGAGCTTATTATGCACATGGTTTATGACTTGTTCTTTTTTCTATATACAAGTTAATGCTGAGTATTTCTACATCTTAGTCAGCCCCAAAGATACCCTTTTAAGGGCTACAGCATTTGTCATGTGGATGTACCATTATCCATTCTTCTTATGGGTATCTCAGAAGGAGTTACAGTGGTTTTTTTTTTTTTTTTTTTGGCAGCTGGCTGGTACAGGGATTGAACCCTGGACTTGGTGTTATCAGCACCACGCTCTAACCAACTGAGCTTCACCAGCCCTTTATAATAATGGCTTTTCTAAAAGCCAAAGAGGAAGAGGGAGCAACTCATAACCGCTAAATAGCTCCTCTAATCCAGGTTCTGTACCTTGACACACTCTATCTCATTTAATCAACACAGCATCCATTGAGTTAAGTACGCTTGTCCCATTTTACAGGCGAGGAAGTTGAGGCTCAGAGTGCTAAAGCCCTTTTCTTACTTCCCTAAGTCCCTTTTGTCCATGACATTCCTTGTATGGAAATTTTATTGACCTAGTACCTTGGATATTTCTAAGGACGCCAGTCTGCAGGGAGCTGGAAGGAAAATGGGCTCCTTGTGAGCCCAGGTCTCCTATCAGGATGTGCCATCTCCATGCAGGGAGACTGAGGAAAGGCTTACATATCTGTTTCACCTGCTGTCCTCTGACACAGCGTTCAAGCTCAAAATAGAAATCAGTAAAAACAAGGGGCTCATGAAGGTCGCAAGACCCAGACTATCTTCTGACAGCAGATTAAAAAATGAATCAAAGCTTCAAATTCCTGCTATGCTTCTCTAGACAGATTAGATTAGAACCCTTTTAGCCTCGTGACAGTGCACCTGTTCCTATCTTGTTTCTTTCTGGTCAATAGAATTGCTTAATAGAAACCATTGTCTGTGATGGAGAAGATAAAGGACAGGGGGTTGGGGTG
>NW_007730647.1:9071-10893 GCF_000696425.1 Galeopterus variegatus
GAATTGCTTAATAGAAACCATTGTCTGTGATGGAGAAGATAAAGGACAGGGGGTTGGGGTGGGGGAGCACAGAATGTTACTCTCCCAGCCCATAATAACAGAATGCATGACTCTTGTTAATAGCTGGGTAGCAAGGTGACACTGGGCCCATGGCATGCCCAACTTTGCTTGGTGATGGAGAGAACTTTTCCCTGTGTTCTGAGAGTCTCACCCCAAAAGATGGGCCTTTGAGAAGGTCCTTGCAGACCGCCCATCCTCTTGAATCTTCAAGTGTCTGCAGAAGCCAGAAGAGCGGTCTCCTTATCTTAGCAGTGCAGGTTCTGGGCTCATCAATGTCCAGTGACCTACCTGAGTTGCTTCAGATCATTCAGATCCCTGGTCCAAGGCTCCCTTGTTCTTCCAGACACTGTCATTGGCTGAGTTCCCTCTCCCTGGAATTTTTCATGGGCCCCTTAAGCAGTTAGCTCTGTCCCTGATGTTTTGCTAGGAGATGGGGACAAGGGATTCAGGAGGAGGGAACCCAACCGGTGTGGGTCTTCTCTATGCCAAGTACTGTCCCAAGTCCTCCCCAGTCTACATTTGTCCTTTATGACACTAGTGATGACAAAGCTGATAGCCCACCCTGCAGAGGAGGTGACCGAGGCAGAGGCTAATACATGCTCAGGAAGGATCTCTGAGGAGACACACTTAGGGAAGTGCTTAGCTTCAGAGTCTGGTCTTGTCTGACTGTAAAGTGTATGTTTTCTTCGCTCTCCCACTTCTCTGAGGGATACTGAGTCAGGGCGCCCTATCCTTGACCTGAAGTTGCTTTATAATAAAGTGGAGGAAGATAAGACACATCTAAGCTAGATGCAGATCTGTGACAGATTCTAACACATGGGTCCTAAACTCAGTACCTGTGAATGGGCACTGGGGTGTCTATAAGCCTCTTGATTTGGGGGAAAGTTTGTGCATATGTATATTTTTTCTGGGTAGAGGGTCTTAGCTTTCATTAGACTCTCAAAGGCGCCTGTTACCCTCATGACACTGATAACAGCTACTATTCATTCAAATTTACTGTGTCAAGAGTTTATGCTAACATAATTATTGCCACTACTGCAATTTTCTTTATGTAGGGGATGCTTTACTATTATTTATGCCCATTTTTACCGATCAAAAAATTGCAGCTTAGAAAAGTTAAGTAACTTGATGAGAAACAGAGGTGGGTCTCAAAGTTAGGAAGGCTGGTCCTAGGACCCGCACTTTTAACTGCAAACTCGTTTAATGCTTCCCATGACACTGTGAGACAGATGCTGTTACCCCATTTTAGAGATGAGAACAGTGAGGCTCAGATGTGCTCAGTTCCATCGCTGGTAAGTGGGCAGAGCTGGGGTTCAGACAAGGTCTGTGTGAGTCCAGGGCCAGGGTGACTACCCGTGATGGAAATGGGCTCTTAGGGTTGGTAACAGGGGTCTTAGAGCAGGAGGTGATGGGTGTGGGCTGGGGCAGGTGAGGACAGTGCTTTGGGCATCATTAACTTTGAGTTGGACAAGTTTTAAGTGCACAGAAGGAAGGAGTCCAACCTTTTATTATGATTTCCTAAGTACCTACTAGGTGCTAGACTAGAGATTGCAATCTTCTGACCCAGAGTGAGTGATTTTTTAAAAATTGAGTGATATATCAAAAAAAGAAAAGAAAAGAAAAAGGAAAAGAAAGGAAAAAAAACCTCAGTTTCTGGCATTTCTTGAAAAAGCAGAGGACCTCGCACTCCTGGACCTAGGATGCAAAGTAACAGTCCCTGTTATATGGGCTGTATACTCTCCGCTTTTCTGCTGGCCCTACC
>NW_007730647.1:11212-14623 GCF_000696425.1 Galeopterus variegatus
TGCAAAGTAACAGTCCCTGTTATATGGGCTGTATACTCTCCGCTTTTCTGCTGGCCCTACCATTCCCTATTGTCTCTCTGACCGTGAGGCTGATAGCTATTGACCACTGTACCTCTTTTTTTCCCCCCACACCTGGTCCATTTCTCCCATGCCTTACCTGCTTGATCCCTGTAGATAGTGGGACCTTCCATCCCTGCATGAAGCCCCCAGGGTTGAGAATGACATGATCCAGAGCAAAGGTGGATGGACCCTGCTGTTCATTGGATCCCCAAGCCCAAATCCCCAACCCACGAACCCAAAAAGACTTTTCTCTTGGTATAATTTCAGTCTAGGAAGACCAGGGGGTCAGGAGAGGTCTTCCTTCCAAACTTCAGCAGGTGCTAAGTTTTTCATCTTAGAGACCTGAGCCAGCAATCTTAGCCTTCTCCAGAGGAATGTCCACCCAGGGATACAGGTAGCAGAGGCCTTCTGGGTGCCAGCCACTGTGCTGGGCCCTGAAGGGTGGAAAGAAAATACAGCTGGAGGCTGCCTTTTGTTGAACCACGTGAATTAGCCCTTCAGAACTTTCAAGTGGTCATTGCTTTGAAGAACCTCCTCCAATAATACAAAGATATCTATGCAAAGACGACAAGAGAAGATTTAAAAATAAGTAAACATCATAAAAAGCAAAAGTCCCCCTTCTTTAGCCCCCAACCCATTTCCCTGGGGGCAAACATGATTTACAGGGTCATGTATGCATATATGCATACATAGCAAATACAATGAAAAACAACTCTATGTATGTTTTGCAGCTTGCTTTTTGCACTTAACCATATCTTGTAGCTCTTTCCTGTGTCCATTCATACCTATCTAGTCATACTGAAAACATCTTTTTGAATAGGCAATACATGCAAATATTAGATAAAATAGTATAGAAGGGTACAGAGAACTTTCCTGTTTGTTCTCATTCCTCAACCTTCCAGTTCTGCTCCTTAGAAACTGTGGCCACCAGTCTCTTATGTAGCCCTCTGGCAATATTTTATACATACACAGGCAAATGTAGAGCCCCTCCTGCACCTCCCCAAAATGGCAGCACAGGTCATGTGCGGTTGTGCAGCTAGCTCTTTGCATCTAACTGAGTGTTTTGGCTATCCACCCATGGTAGTAGAGATAAGGCACTCGTGCTCTTTTTAATGGCAGCACAGTTTTCTGCTACAGGGGTGAACTGTAATTACTGAGCCTGTCCTCTGTTGATGGGCACTTAGGTTGTTTCTAGTCTCTTTGCCATTAAAATCAAGGCTGTAGCAAAAGCACATTCGTGGTGGATTGTGTCTGTTTCTAGGATAGATATTCAGAAAGCCATGACATTGCACTACAACCTTGCCAAGAAGATATGACTATCATTTTGTAGAGGAGGAAGAGGAGGCTTGTGTTGGGCCACGTGCACAAGTCAGGCAGGTAACGAGGCAAAGCTGAGATATTCCACGCAGGCCTGTGTTTCTTAAAGCCCGTGTTCCTTTCTCCTTCCCTCCCTGTTCCTTGTTTCTGCCCAAGGCTGTGGGAGCAGCCCCCTGTGCAGGGCTCTGTGGCTGACCATATAAAGTGTCAGGGAAAAACTGGAGCTGCTTCCTAATACGGTCACAAAAGGGAAATCCTGGGCCCGAGGCTGGGACCTGCTGGTGGCACAGGGCCCGTGAGATGCCGGCTGGGACACAGGAGGCAGGGATGTTGAAACCTCTGAACTTAACCAGCTGGAAAGGGGCTCGTGGGGATGGGGAGGCAGAAACACAGCCAGCTACAGATGGGGTGGGTCAGGGTGAGAGTGGTTTGGGGCTGAACAGTGGAGACGGAACAGCCAGATTGGAAGCCCAGGTGCCCTGTAGGAGACGTGCCACTGCCTGCCCAGATCTTCCTTTCTGGTTGTTCTACCCCGGCTTGCTCAGGAAGGGTTTGCTGAACTGAACAGAGATTTAGATCTGCCTGGAAGCATGGATTAAGTGCTTGCTGTGTGCATGGCCCCAGGAGAGGTGTTCTAAGCAAATAGGAGGAAAGTAATATTCTTCCTTTAGAAACTGGTGATGGAGTTGGGATGGCTATGCATTCCTTCTTTCTCTTATTCATTTTATTCAGCAAAGACTAAGGGTAGAGATACAGTAGAAAGTGTTCCAGATAGAGGGAAAAGCATATGTGAAGGTCCCAAGATTGTGAGGTTTATTAGTCACTAACATGGATTGAGCACTGACTGCAGACCAGGCACCATGCTAAATGCTTTATGAGTGTTATCTAACAGCAAACCTATGAAGAAGTTGCTGTTGTGTCCCCCTGTTCTGTAGAGGAGGATAACTGAGGTTCAGAGAGGTTAAGGGACTTGCCCAGGGTCACACAGCTAGGAAGCAGCAGAGCGAGGGTTCAAATCCAAGTCCCCGGTACCCAAGTCTGTCCTTTTAACCATTGCCCTTTACTTACCTCCAGGTCAAGGGCTTGGGTGCGGTTGGTTTGGGCTGTAAATGACACTACATTCTGAAAGGGGTATGGCCATAGGTGTGGCCCCAGAGGTGCTGGAGGTGGAGGTGTGACCTGAAGAATGGTTGACCTTCATTCAAATGATCATTGATTGGGCAGTTACTCTTTGGGAGGCCTGTGCTGTAGGTGGGGACACAGATGATCAGGACACAGCCCCTACTCTGGCTCAACAAATGTCTACTGAGCACCTACTGTGTGCAGTGCAGGGCCCCCTGGGCTGCAGAGATGAAGGCAGGCTGCCCCTGCTCTAGGAAAGCTTTATTATTAATTTACTCCTCAGGTATTCATTTAGCAAGCATTTAGTTAGCATCTACTGTGTGTCAAGGCTTGTGCTGAGGCTGAAGAGCAAGAGGAGGTTCCCTGCCCACAGGGAACTTGCAGCTGGTGTTTGCAGGATGGATATAAGGGGCTTAGGTGATCGAATGGGGGAGGAGGGGCATCCAGGTAGACACCAAGCCCCATCAGGCTGGCTGCAGGTCCTGGCCCCTGCTTACCTGTGCAAGATCCTGATCCCTCTCACCATTGCTTTTCTCCTACTTTAAACTCCAGCAGTACCAAACTGCTCGTAGTTTACCCCCACACACCCCATGTCCCGTTCTCCTGCCTTTCTGTCTCTGCCCCCTTGCCTATGTGTCTTTCCTACCTCCTGAGCTGGTGAACTCCTTCTAGATCTTTAAGATAGTGTAAGGATTGGCTGGCCATAGAGCATGGTGCTGAAAATGCTAAGGTCGAGGGTTTGAATCCTCATACCAGCCAGATGCCAAAAAAGAAAAAAATAAAGAAAAAAAATACTGCAGGGAGCACCTCTCCCCAGAAGTTTTTCTGACCATCCCGCACATGGGTTAGGGCCTAATCTCCTTTGTTCCTATAATTCCTGTTCTTACACTGTTGTTTTCTTTTTTCTTTTTT
>NW_007730647.1:15112-21579 GCF_000696425.1 Galeopterus variegatus
TTTTTTCTGTGTCTGGCAATGGATCGCAACCCTCAGTGTTGCCCCGTACCGGACTGGGGACCGGCAACGGGATTGCAACCCTCGGTGTTGCTCCCGCACCTCGCTCAGCCAGTGAGCGGGAACCGGTCTGTATGTGGGATCCGAACCCTCGGGCGGGAGCGCCGCCGCGCTTCCCAAGCGGTGCACTATCCAGTGCGCCACCGGGCCGGCCCTACACTGTTGTTTTCTAATGTCTTTGTCTCCTCTTCTGATTTGTAAGTTCTTTGAGGGCAGTGGCTGTCATTGATTTATTTATCTGCAGCCTCTGACACACCTGGTATATAGTAGGTGCTCAATAAGTGGTTGATGGATATTTAGACAGGCCTTAGGTTTGCCACATTCATCTCCTTTTAGGGGAATAGTGAGAATCTGGAAGATTATTCCTTCCTCCCCTCACCAATCCTGTACCTTTATAGAATACCATCCCCTCCTTGACCATTGCCCCTCCCCCGACCTTCCTCCCCCATCACACAGCATTGTTCCTTAGCAGATTGAGCTCTCAAAGGACCCTCCCACTCTCTAACCAGCTCCAGCCCTTGCCTGAAAGCCCCTTGAGGGCAGGGACCTTGTGTTTTTCGGTGTGCTCTACTGTGGTCCCAGCACCTCGCACAGTGTCTGGGACATACGCATTGAATGCATGAATGAATGAACAAGAAATGATTGTTTCTGTTTCTGTAGGACAGGCATAGGTTGGATAGCCTAATGGACCATGTCATACCTGGGAGTGGGCCAAGTTGGGATTGGTATTGCTAGAGACTTGTCTGGTGACTTTAGTCATGTAGCTTAACCTCTCTGTTGTTTGCTTTGCCCTGAGTGTAATCTAGGAATGGAATCTCTGCTCCTCCTCCCTTGGCCAGTTCTTGTGGGAGGAGAGGAAGACACAATTTGTGGCCATCAGAACCTTGGGCAGTACTGATGTTTATCGTTTGGGGAAAGCAATTCCTATGGGACAGGTTGGAGGCTGTCTCCTGAACTGTGACCTCAACCCATGGGAAAATCTGGCATACAGTAATAACAATGATACTGCCTCACACGTGCACAGCATGGTAGGGTTTGCTATGTGTCTTTGCTCTCTTTTCCCTGCTTTGATTATTTTTAGATGCTCCTATTCACCTGGTAGGGCAGGACCGCTATTTTTTCTTTTTCTTTTTTTTTTTTTTTTTGATTGTGGTAAAAATACATATAACCTAAAATTCTCCATTAAAACATTTTAAAGGATACAATTCAATGGCATTTCATGCATTCACAACATTGTACAACTATCACCACTATCTGGTTCCAGAACATTTTTATAACCCCAAGAAGAAACCCTGTACCCATTAGCAGTCACTCCCCATTTCCCCCTCTTTCCAGCCCCTGAAAACCATGAATGTCTATGGATTTGTCTATTGTGGACATTTTGTTTAAGTGGAATCATACAACATGTGGCCTTTTGTGTCTGGCTTTTTTCACTAAGCATAATGTGGTAAAAGTTCATCCGTGTTGTAGCATGAATCAAGACTTTGTTCCTTTGTAAGGACAGCTGTATTTATCCCTGTTTTACAGATGAGGAAGTATTTTGTTAATGGTCAAGAGCATGAGCTCTGGGGTAAACAGTGGGGATTTCCAGTTCCCAGTTTTCCTCCAGCTGCATGACCTGGTGACAACCTCGCCAAGCCTCAGTTTCCTCACCTATCAAATGGGCAGCAGGGAAATCATAGTATCATGGTTCTAGGGTAGTTATGAAGAGTCAAGAAGAAGATGCCTGTATGATGCTTAGTTCAGAGCCTGACACATAGTAAATGCTCAATTAATGGTGGCTCTTAGTTAAGCCATGAGGCTCATGGAGGTGAAGCACCAGCTGGTAGGAGTAGAGCTGAGATTTGAACCCAGAATTGATTAAAACCACATGGTCATCAAATATTACACAGGCAGCCTTGAAATCCAGTCTTGCCTCTGGCTCCTTGTCCCCCATCAGTGATGCTGAGAGGTTCCCATTATGACTCTGAGCCTCAGTTTTCCCATCTCTGAAATGGGAGTACACCTGTCTGATCTGCCCTCGCTGCCGAGGTCTGGAAGTAAGCTCGGTGCTCTACTTGCAGACATACTCTGGCCTCTTCTGTGTGGTGGTCAACCCCTACAAGCAACTGCCCATCTACTCAGAGAAGATCGTCGACATGTACAAGGGCAAGAAGAGACACGAGATGCCGCCCCACATCTACGCCATCGCCGACACAGCCTACCGGAGCATGCTGCAAGGTGAGTGGGCCGTGGGGGTCAGGGCTCCATGCTGGGCATGGGGAGCCCACCAAGGGCTGCTTGGGGTCACCTATGGAGGGCCTCTTGCTCTGCCTAGGCCCCTCCTGTCCTGCCTGCCTGCAGTTCTTGCCAGGAATGTGGCATTTGGCAGGTGGTGCTTGGAAACAGGAGGGCTGTGACTGAAAAAGGGAAAAAGCAAGCGAGCATCTGTGTTTGCAGCCTGGGAGGCCGAGGGAGTGCAGACAGCTTGGGCAAATATGGGCATGGGCCCGCTCCCCAGCTCTCGATCCCTCCGGCTGCCCGAGGACCCTGGCCAGGCTGGCTGTCTGGAAAATGGGGTGATGCCCATCACTTTGGAAGCATGCGTGACAGCCCTGGGGATGAGCCAGTGGGACCCAGGTTTGCACCTACCTGCCCCTCACTCCCTTGAGATTGTGGATGACTGTCTTTTCCTCTCCAGCCTCAGTTTCCTCATCTGCAAAAATGGGGTAATAGCATCCATCTTGCAGGTTGCTGTAAAGATTGCTAATGCTGGATTTCTAAACTTAAGACTTTTACATATTACCTTTATGTTTATGTATTATTATTATTATTATTATTATTATTATTATTATTATTATTATTATTATTATTATTATTATTATTATTATTATTATTATTATTATTATTATTATTATTATTATTATTATTATTATTATTATTATTATGCTAGAATTAAACTATTCGTTAAGGTAAAACAGTACATATATACAGTAGAGTGCCTAAAGTGTGCTTATTTATTTATTTAGGGCATCTGGCCAATACAGGGATCTGAACCCGTGACCTTGGCATTAACAGCACCACGCTCTCCCAAGTGAGCTAACCAGCTAGCCCAAGTGTGCTGATTTAAAGTATTCAGCTTAAAATTAAATTTTACATAGGTTTACAGTAGTATAATCATCACCCACACTAAGGTATGAAATATTTCCAGAAAGTTTCCTCAAGGCTCTTCCCAGTCAGTACCTCCTCTATACCCCAGTAGAGGTAACTGCTTTTCTGGCTCTGTCATCATCAATTAGTTTTACCTGTTCTTGAACCTCATATAAATGACATCCTAATATTATTTACTTATGATTTTTCTTATAAGCTTCTTCCCCTTTCCCAAACTACTTCAGACTAAGCAAAACCCAGCAGTATAGTATATTAGTTAGGAGCATAAATTCTAGAACAAATCCCAGCTCTGCTACTCACTGGCTGTGTGACTTGAGGCAAGCTACTTATTCTCTCTGGACTTATGTTTCCTCATCTGTGAAAGAGGATTATAATAACCGTGATGTACCTCATAGGGCTGATGTGGAGATTAAATGAACTATTATGTCTGTACTATTTGGTAAGAACAAACTATGACTATCATCATGTGCATGAAGCCAGAAGTTGGACATGCCAGTTATATATATTTTTTCTAATGCACTTTGAAAAGAATACATAATTATTAAAAAATTATTAATCTGGGTGGCACCTAAAACCACTCCATTTACCACACTTTAGGGTACATGGAATTAGGGTATTTGCTGTGCTTCGTGCACTACCTGATGTGGCAAAACCTTGAAAAGCAGAAGTTTGTTATTGTGGGGCTTCTTCCCATCTTCTATTTTGGATAGCACTTTGGGTCCTCTGGAATAGCCACCCGCAACTCAAACAAAGGAACCTGGCAGTTAATACAAACAAGTGCACCAGCCAGGTGAGAACTATGGGGAACCAGAAAACACACACCCTGTCTTAAGGGGTGGCTGACAGGTGGGAACACAGGCATCTGAGTTAGGAATTGAGAGGAGCCCAGTTCTGGAAGTTCCTGAGGGCAGGAATCCAGAGGCACTCAGGAAATACATTCCTCTCCCCAAGGAAGAGAGGCTCAGGTAGAAATCCCAAGTTACTGACAGAGTTAGCCAGATTCCACAGGTATGACCTGAGCTGGATCACTCCACACATGGGACTTCTTTTACCTCGAAAGACCTGCAGAAGGAGCCTCGCAAGAGTGGTCATAGAGATGCAATCTTAGGTGGTCAGGTGATGGCTCCTGGGGGTACGTGTCTTTGTATTTAAATAAGTAAATAAATAAATACACACACACACATACACACACACACACACACACACACTCTTACATGACAGTACTTCAAAAAGTTCATGGAAAAATAGAATTAAAAAATAATACAAATCTGGGCCGGCCCGGTGGCGCACTGCTACAGTGCGCCGCTTGGGAAGCATGGCGGCGCTCCCGCCGAGGGTTCGGATCCCACATACAGACCGGTTCCCGCTCACTGGCTGAGCGAGGTGTGGGCGCAACACCGAGGGTTGCGATCCCGTTGCTGGTCCCGGTCCGGTACGGGCGCGACACTGAGGGTTGCGATCTGTTGCCGGACACGAAAAAAGAGACAAAAAGGAAAAAAAAAAAAAATCTATGAACTTTTTGAAGACCCCCTTGTATATCTCCTTTGTAGTCTCCCTTAATGGAAGTGTATTAAAAACATGATTCATGCACTTCTTTGGGAAGCTGGACATCACAAAGTTATGGTGTTCATATTATTTGGTGTGCTTTTGGTTGCAAGTAACAAACAATCAACTAAATTGACTTAAACAATAGGAGTTAATTATCTCACATAACAAGAAGTCTAGAGGTTGATGATTTCAGGGTTACTTAATTCAGCAGTTCAAAAGTAGGCTTCTTCCTCAGGGTCACAATGTGGCAGGCATAGCTCCAGACATCACATCACATCCTCTTGTGATAATATCCAAAAGCATGAAGAAAGTGGAGGGTTAGATTCTCTTCCTATGTCTCTTTTTTGTCAGGGAGGAGCTTGGCTGCATGCCAGCCCCTAAACAAACCACTGGTAGAGGGGACTGGGATGTTTACGATTGGTTTGGTTCATTCCTGGCTCTTTTCTGGAGCTGAGGGAAGTCCCGCTAAGCACATTTTATCTAAATATCAGAATAAAATAAAATTTCATTAGCAAAGGAGAAGGAGAGAGTGACAGAAGGGTAAACATTGCTACAATGCTCCAAAAATATATATTCGTAACCTAAAAAATCTTCAATGTGTACTTCCTAGAAAAATTTAAACATATTTAAGCAAACGAGAACATACCAGCACCTATAATTCTGTCATCCAGAGATCACCACCATTAACATTTTGCTATGCAAGCTTTCATATACTGAGCCAAATGGTGCAAAATGAAGGAGGTTTTGACTATCGGAAAATAATGGGTTCCAGAAAAAGATCACTTAAAACAGGGACCCAAGTTTCACTGTAGATAGTAAGGGGCGCGGGGACAAAAAGGTTTGACTGGGCTTGAACAATGATATTGTAAATTATGAAAATAGGCTTATTTTATTATGTGTAATAGGAATTTGGTTGTAATTGCAACTAGATGCTAATTCTTAGATTGAATGTAAAATGAATTAAGGGTCAATTTTCTTTTGCCTTAACTTATTTTTGGAAAGTGGGGGGCAAAAATTATGCAAGAGCATAATGCAACATTTTTTGTGTCATGCCTGACTTCTACAGCATGGGCTAAAGAGAATCATCCTTGCAGCCTTATTTCAGGGGTCACCAGTTCTCATAAGGCTTCTTTTACTTTGGTGTTTAGTGCAGTCTCTCAAAGCTGCTGTTGTCTCATCATTTGTGATGATTCTCTGACATCCAGTTGTGAATTGACTCCTTTTTCGTGGCCCTTCCAAGGCTATTGACATTGTGAAACCTTGCACCTTGCTTCTCAGAGCTGCCACTTTGTTTTCTGTTTGTGTCATGATGGTGGATGTTGACACCCAACAGTTGGCAAGGTGAAGCTGTTGAGACAGTGGGTGGCCGTGGTGCAGACCAGAGCAAGGTGTTCCAGTAGGGACTGATTTCCCATGGAGTCAATTCATTGAAGAATAGCTTTGTGTTGTGATAACTTTTGCTTCCCTAGACAACCTCCTAGCCATGGGGCAATGTTACGTTCAATAACAAGGATGCTGTGTAACATCTCATTCCTCCTGGGCTCCATGTTTTAACACAAATTATGTAGTCAGCTCTCTAAAATGACTTAGAAATGTTCAGTTGACGTGTTCTAAGCCCCAATAGAAAACAATAGCCGTGATCATACACATCCATAAAAGATAAGCTATTTATTTAGTTTAAATGTTAATCAGCTGCTACATACTCATTCATT
>NW_007730647.1:22820-23476 GCF_000696425.1 Galeopterus variegatus
AGAAACACATATGGCTAATAAGTACATTCTAAGATGTTGTTATGGGGGTGGGGGGTTGGGGGGGTCCCCAGGACTGGCCCTCAGCTCCCATCTCAGGACCCCAGGTGGCTGGCTCCGTTGCTAGCCTGGTTGTGGGCCTATTAGAGTTGTTTAAAGAAAAGAACTGAGCAGGGTCAGGATGAAATGGTTGGGTTGTCTGGTAGGGGTGGGGCTTCATAAGCCCTGAAGGATGATTTTCTAAGGTGAGAGAAGGAGAATGGGGATGGCATTCCATGGCATTCCAGCTGAGAATAGTAAAAGCATGGGTGTGGGATGGGAGGAGTCAGCCTAGAGGGACTGACCAGGACACTATCCTGGGAAGCTCAGAGCTCCGGCCTCAGCCCTTTGCTGACTCATGGGAGTTGGGAACATGGGAGGGACCTTCTAAGACAGTTTACAACACTGCCCCCTCCCTAAAGGAAGCCAGGCCCTTTGGAGGGAGGGGGCAAGAGAAGTAGACATTTAAAAGATGTATCTTAGATATGTGTAAATTATGTCATGTTTATTTTTTACATTTCCCCTGCTTTTTTTGTTTTTAGAAAATTGATACATTCAGGGGCCGGCCCAGTGGCACACTGCTACAGTGCGCCGCTTGGGAAGTGTGGCGGCGCTCCCGC
>NW_007730647.1:25235-38278 GCF_000696425.1 Galeopterus variegatus
AAAAAAAAAAAAGAAATTCCTCATCTCGTACACTCCCAATGTAGTTTTATCTTAATTTTGATGAAGTCAGTACTCAGAGTTCACACTGTAATGTAATTATGTAGATGTCATTCAAAGCTGTGCTTTGCACTGTCTTGTGCTGACTTTTCTTTTCCTGGAGTTAGCAATTGCCTTTTATTTCCAACCTGGTTTCCTATATACTTAATCACTAATTTTACCCCCAATTCTCCTTCTAAATGTGTTAGTTTCCTCTTAATATGTCCAGACATGTATTTGGGATCCTATTAACAGCCTCTCCTTGAAGGTGATCTGTGCTGGAGCCTTCAGACCTGCTCTGGCCCTTTCCGTGATTGGTAGATGTCACTTGGGATTTTCCTTATCATCTTTGAAATTCCCTTCAGTGCTCTCATGGTAGATTCCTTGTTTCCTAGTTTCCATGTCTTCCTTTTCCTTGATTTACTTTCCTGTTTAAGCGGAACACCATATCCAGTAGCTTCTCAAGAAAAGATGTATGTGAGGTAAAATGAGATATTGCATATCTGAGAGACTTGATGATACACTAATACTTAAGGATAGTTTACCTAGTTTTAAATTTTTAGGTGAGAAATAATTTTCTTTCAGGATTTTTAATGCATTGCTTCTTTGTCTTCTAGCTTCAGTTTTGTGATTGAAAAGGTAAAACCCAGTCTGACTCTTGATCATCTGTGTATGACTAGTTTTGCTTTGTTTCCTTCTCTGGAAGCTTTTAGACCTTTCTTTTTCATGATGATGGGACTTGCCATGGGTCTGTTTTCATCCATTGTGCTGGACATTCAGTGGGCCTTCTTAATCTGTTAACTCATGTCCCTGAATTCCGGGAAATTTTTGTGAATTTCTTTCTGTGTTCTCTGTTCTTTTTCTAGAAGTGTTCTTAGTTTCATTATGGAACTCTTGGACTAGTCCTATAATTTTTATTTCTTTCTCTTGTCCTTTTCATCTCCTTTTGTTTTTTATTCTACTTTCTGGGAAGTTGTCTCAGCTTTATCTTCCAACCCTTACACTGAATTTTTAATTTCTGGCATAAGTGGGTTTTTTTTTTTTTTTTTTTTTTTTAATTTCCAAGATCTCTTATTTTGCCTTCTGAATGTTTCTTTCTTATAGCATTCTTTTTCCATGAATATGATATCCTGTTTCTTGGAGGACAGTTCATACATAGTCTCTGTTTCTCTCTATTTATTTGTTTAAAATCCTATCTGTCAGATTAGTGACTTCCTTTAGATGTCTGATGATTCCCCGGCTGTCCGTAAACCTGGGATGCTTTAGTGCATGGGGTACCAAACAGTTGGTGGAAGCTCCATGCTTGTAGAAGGGGCTTCCCAATGATGAATTTGGCTATCATATGAAGAAACTGGGCCTCCCCTCGGCACACTTCTGATATATCTTCCTTTCTTTCTTTCTTGGGTTGATCCTACTTGTTAGAAGAGGCTTATACAATCTTCTGCATGGAGGTTAAAGGTCTGTCTAGCATCATTTTGAGGGTCTAGTCACAAAGAGGCTGAGGGTTTCTAAATTCAGGATGAAATTTGTACATTATCTTCCTTCTTTCAATATGGTCCCAGGTATCCCCCAGGACAGAGATCCTCTGTTTAACCCTCTCCACAGAATAAGTCCACCACCTTCTGTGGGATGTGGGAAAAGCTGTCAGTTGGCTCCAGAGAGTATAGAAGGTATCTGCAGTGTATAGCAGCTTCTCAGACAGATGTTCACCCACTCCTTGTGTCTTTATCTCCTTTGCTTCCTCTTCCAGAGGCCTCTGGTGCTGCCAGTTACTGAGGTTTGGGGTAGGAACGGTAGTAAAATTAGGTTGCTTCTCAGTTCCCTCCACTGCCAAGATAGAATTCTTCTTTCTTGAAACTATCGTTGCTTGTCCTGTTTTCTGGCTTCCAAGGTGATATTCCTGTTCTCTCCTATCCAGTTCTTTTTGAACTGGTTCACATGTTTTTGAAAAAATCCTTTTAATGTCATTTTAGTAAGTTTTGGGGAACAGAGAGCACTAAATGCATGTGTTCAACCAACCATCCTCTGTGGAAATTCTTGCATATCTTCTTTTCCAAAGAAGTGATAATGATGATAGTAGTTGGCTTTTTGTTTTGTTTTGTCTGTTTTTTGTTTTTTTGCATCCTATATGCTCAGGTCTTTGCAAAAATATTCTTTATTAGGGATGGCTGGTTAGCTCTGTTAGAGTGCAGTGCTGATAACACCAAGGTCCAGGGTTTGATCCCTGTACTGGCCAGCCACCAAAAAATACATATTTGTGTGTGTGTGTGTGTGTGTATTCTGAATTAATCATTAACCACAAACATACAAAGTGGACAAGACCAGATTAGCACCTTTAAAATTAAGTCCTGAAAGTATTACAGTGCCGTGTGTGTGTATTCTGAATTAATCTTTAACCACAAACGTACAAAGTGGACAAGACCAGATTAGCACCTTTAAAATTAAGTCCTGAAAGTATTACAGTGCCTGCATACGTCAATCAAAATAAAAACAATACTAAATCACAAAGTAAGGAAGGCCAATAAAGTTGTGATTTTTTCCCATAATGTTTACCTTGATGGTTTTGATAAAATAGCAAATGTCAAATTCTTCCTTCATTGGTGTGCTTGTGCACATGCGCCCTAAGAGCTAGGGGCAGGTGCTATTATTAGCTGCCTTTGATAGTTGGGGAAACTCAGTCTCAGAGAAGTGAGGAACTTGCTGAAGGTCAGATAATGTCAGAGCTAGGCTTGATAAGCAACAGAAATGTATTTCTCATAGTTCTAGAGGCTGGGAAGTCCCAGATGGGGGTGCTAGCATGGTTAGGTCCGGGTAAGGGCTTGTTCCTCGTAGGTGGTGCCTTCTAACCGTGTCTTCACATGGTGGAAGGGACTAGCTAGCTCTTTGGGTTTTCTTTTATAAGAGCACTAATCCCATTTATGCGGATTTGTATAGCCCTCATGACCTAATCCCCTTCAAAAGACTTCACCCCCTAATATGTCACCTTAGTGATTATGTTTTCACATGTGGATTTTGGGGGGACACAAACATTTAGACTATAGCAGCGCTCTGATTTATCATACACAGCTCACGTTCTCTGGTGCCTTTGTTGTCTTAGAGGGACAGGGGATCACCTTAGTGATTATGTTTTCACATGTGGATTTTGGGGGGACACAAACATTTAGACTATAGCAGCACTCTGATTTATCATACACAGCTCACGTTCTCTGGTGCCTTTGTTGTCTTAGAGGGACAGGGGAAAGCAAAGGAAAAGTAATTTTAAAAAGCAAAATAGTAAACATTGAGTAGAAGAAGCACCTACTATGCCAGGCACTGCACTCAGCATAGTCTAGTGGGGGTGAGTATTAATCAAATCATCCCACAAATAAATGTGCAGGAGGGGAGGTCCAGGGAGCTGCGAGATGTACCCCCTGGGGGCCTGTCCTAGGCTGGGCGGGCAGGAAGGCCTCCTTGGGAATTGACATGTGAACTTAACTAGGGAACTTGATATGGGATCCGTGGGGCTGGTGAGGCCAAGGCCGAGAGAAGGTGGGTAGTGGGAGGTGAGGCCCAAGAGGCTACCAGGAGTGGATTGGTCCTTCTGTACCTTACACCCATCAGTCAGCCAGTTCTGCTTTTAAATTGTGGGGCTCTATGTAGGTTTGCAAAATACCCGCTGGGATCTAGCACAGCCCCCAGAGTGTGCCTTCTTCTCCAGCTCTGCTGGTGGAGAAGGGTTGGGAGAGGAAGGCTGGAACAAGAGAAGGGCCCTGACCCACAGAGTAGTGGTTTAGGGCATGGGCTCTGGAGCTGGGTTCCAATCCCAGCTCTGCCAGTGCCATTGTTCTGTGCCTCAGTTTCCTCATTTGTCCCAAGAGGATGATAACCATGTCTACTCCAGTTGTTGTGAGGGTTCATCTGGACAAGGCATGGGAGCATGGTACCTGGTCAGGACACATCCAACAAGCATTAGCTGTCGTCTGCTGAGGGCCACACACTGTACATGTTCGCGTTCACCTCACAGGGGTCTGGAACCATCTGGCATCTACCTTCATGGGGGATGTTAGGTCAGGAGCCACTTTCTGCATACAGTGGAGGCTGTATCCTTCATCCCTCACTGGCCCGGAGGTATGGGTGACCCTGCAGGGACATGGGCTTGGCCACCTCCCTCTCTCTGAGTCCCACAGCAGCCTGGCACAAGAAGGAAGGGAGAGGAGCTGCGAGCCTTGGTCTGTTCTCAGTCCCAGCTCAGTTTTCTCCTTTTATGGTCAGCCTGAGGGCCTCTGGCTCCCCAGCCAGAAACCATGAGCATGTGTTTGGGATTGAGCCGAAATAGCCGGTCTGTGGGGAGCTGGGCACCTCCTGAGAGTCTTCAGGCCTCTGTGGGGGAGGGACCACAGAAGCCCTCCGTCTCCTCACAGAACACCCCCCGAGGCTTGCACATCCAAGGCCCGACCCCGAGGCCAGCGAGGAGGAGGGGAGAGAGGCACGTGGAAGCATGGGGCATGAGGTTACAGGGACCCCAGGGCTCGGGGAAGGCCAGGCTGGCCATTGCCCCCAGGCTCCAGCCCCGCAAATCTGCACGTAGGTCGCTGTAGTGTTCTTTCCTGCCTCTGAGCTTCTGTGTCTCAGGCCTCCTCATCCACATCCTTCCTGCAGCTGCTTAAGTGTCACCTCGGCAGAGAAGGCATCCTGGCATCCTGTCTCTCTCAGGAAGCATCAGAGCCAAACTCCACGTTCTTAGCAGTTTGGGTGCTCAGGACTCATTTGCTGAATGAATATGTGACACGTGAATATGCGTTTACCATTGATTCTGCCTCAAGTGCCTCTGAGACAGTGTGCGAGCGAGCACGCAGTTCCTTAAGGAAATCAACAAACATTTCCTAAGCACCTAGTATGTGCCAAGCATTGTTCCTGGCACCCGAGATCAGGCACAGCCTTTGATCTTCAGGGACTCATGGGCTAGTGGGAAAAATGATAGAAACAGTTTACAGTTGTTGGAAATCTAATAGACCTGTGTGAAGTGTAAGAGCTCAGATCTCTTACCATTCAGAGGTAGTATAAAATTAGCATCACTTTTTTAAAAGCTTTATTGTGGTGTAATTTATAAACCATAAATTAAGCTATTTTTAGTATGCAATTCTCTCATTATTGGTGAATTTACAGGGTCATACACCCATCATCGCAATCTAATTTTATATTTCCATCATCCCTAAAAGAAACCTGTGCCCATTAACAGTCACTCTGCATTCCCACCCCCAGCCTCAGGCAACAATTATTCTGTCTCTATAGATTTGCCTGTTCTGGGCATTTCATATAAATGTCTTCATATGATATGTGACCTTTTGCATCTGGCCTCTTTCACTTTAGTATAATGTTTCAAAGTCCATCAATGTTGTAGCACATATCAGTACTTCTTTTTTATGGCTGAATAATATCCCACTGTATGAATATATCACATTATGTTTATTCATTTACCAGTCGATGGACATTTTGGTTGTTTCCACTCATTAGCTATTGTAAATAATGTAAAGTAGCATAATTTTTTACCAGTATAGAAAAGAAAAATAAAAACTCTGTGTGCAATCTCATGGATAGATGGCAAGTTACCATTATATAAATCTATACCTTTCCCCTCCAAAAGTATTGAGAAGTAGACAGGTTAAATAATAATCACAGTGAAGTTAATTGCTACAATAGAGAGAAACTGGACTATGGGAGCCAGGGTCACCACTAGGTTATATGGCACCTTTATAGAATTAGAAAAAGGCATACCGTTCTCGAGACATTTTTTTCCTCCATCTACTAGAAGATTGTTATAATAAACACACACATCTACAATGGCCAACATGAATAACTCCCCCTGGAGTTATGCAGTGTGCAACTTGCACCACTGTCCCTGGCAGCCCTGTAGGTGGGGGGTACAGTGAAAAGGCCCCCTACTCAGCTCTAGACAGGTATGGAGTCAGAGAAAGTATGATGGAGGAGGTGGCTCCCAAAATGATGTTTCAAGAATGGATTAGGATATATACCCAAAGAATTGAAAACAGGGTACTCAAACAAAAGCTTGTCCATGAGTGTTCATAGCAGCGCTACTCACAATAGCCAAAAGGTGGAAACAACCCAAATGTCCATCAGTGGATGAATGGATAAACAAAATGTGTTTATCCATTTGATGGAATGTTATTCGGCCATGAAAAGGAATGAAGCACTAACTCATGCTACAACATGGATGAACCTCAAAAACATTATGTTAAGTGAAAAAAGCCAGATATAAAAGACCACACATTCTCTGATTCCATTTATGTGCAATATCTAGAACAGGGAAATCCATAGAGACTGAATGTAGATTCGTGGTTGCTAGGGGTTATGGGGAGGGAGGAATGGGGAGAGACTGCTAAATAGGTACAGGGTTTTAGAGGGTGACAAAATGTTTTGGGACAAGATAGAGATGTTGCTTGCACAACATTGTGAAAGTATGAAATGCCACTGAATTATTCACTTTTAAATGGTTAGTTTTATGTTATATGAATTTCACCTCAATGAAAAATTTGGGAAAACTGCTTCCCAAATCAGACAGACACAAGCTCAGGATTGGGGAAGGAATCAGATAAGAAAGCTCCAGGATATCAGAATTCCCTGCACTCCATGCGGAGCCCTTCTTCTGCCCATAACCAGCGCTCTGTGAGCTTCCCACGCTTGGAGGTGGTGTTTCCGATGGGAATGCTCCAGGCCAGAGGTCTCCCAGCAGCCCCAGCACAGAGCCACCCCTGCAGCTCCCGAACCTTCCCTTGGAGCCTGCTCCCTCTTCTGTGAGCATCTCACCCTATCAATCTCTCCTGCTCTAGGCCCTGGCTTTGCAAGGTTGCTGGGAAACCTGCCTCTCTCCCCAAAGCAGATGGATCAAGATAGCCTGTCGTTCATCAGTCTCAGAATCCTTTCTTAAAATAGTAGAAGATGTCTGGGCCGGCCCCAGGAGGTTCTCTTTCTGCTGGGGGTCACATCACAGGGTGCCTGGTTCCTCTACCCCTCACCCTCCTACCCTGTCCTGCCCGAAGCAGTTTTTATCCTGTTTCCCATTTTGCTCTGTTCTCAAGTAGATTTTCTCTCTGCATGGAAGTTGCAGGAACGGGTCCATGTTCCCTTGATTCCAGGATAGGAGCTAGTAGTTGTGCTGATGCAGGACGCCCCCCTCTGCAGAGCTCCCATACACAAGGGGGGGTTGCTCACTTGTGTCTCTCCCCAGAGTGTACTGGGATGATTAAAGTTTTGTTTTCTTCCTGTTTTTATCCTGGAAGGAAGTGCCACCAGCACATCAGTACATGTTATCTGAGGAAGTCAAAATAACACAGTGGCAAAAAGCAAGGTGTTTGAAGTCAGGTGGACCCCGGGTTTAAGTCCCAGCCTGCCACTTACAAGCCGTGTGACTGTATTAGTTTCCTGTGCAAAATAACACAGTGGCAAAAAGCAAGGTGTTTGAAGTCAGGCGGACCCCGGGTTTAAGTCCCAGCCTGCCACTTACAAGCCGTGTGACTGTATTAGTTTCCTGTGACTGCTGTAACAAATGACTGATAACTTGGTGGCTTAAAACAACAGGAATCTATTCTCTCACAGTTCTGGAGGCCAGAGGTCTGAAATCAAGGTGTTGGCAGGGCTGGTCCTCATGGAGGCTCTAGGGGAGAATCTGTCCCATGCCAATCCCTACCTCCTGGTGGCTGCCAGCAATCCTGGGGTCCTTGCCTTGCAAATCAGTCACTCCAATCTATGCCTCCTTCTTCACATGACATTCTACCCTATGTCTCTAATCTCCCACTCCCTTTTCTTATAAATAAAGATACCAGTCAATGATTTATGTCCCACCTTAACCCAGGATGAACTCATTTCAAGATCTGAACCTTAATCACATCTGCAAGACCCTTATTCTAAATAACATCACATTGTGAGGTTCCAAGTGGACATATCTTTTGGGGGCCACAATTCCACCCACCACAATGACCTTGGTCAAGTGTATGAGTCAGTTCATGTTGCTATAATAGAAATACCTGAGAATGGGTAATTTATAAAGGAAAAGAGGTTTATTTGCCTTACGATTCTGGGACAGCTGCACCTGGCATGGGCCTCAGGCTGCTTCTACTCAACTCATGGCAGAAAGCAGCAGGCAGCCGGGGAGAGAAAGAGAGAGAGAGAGAGAGGGAGGGGCAGAGAGAGAGAGAGAGAGAGAGAGAGAAGGTGCCAGGGTCTTTTTAAGCAATGAGCTCTCAAGGGAACAAATAAAGCAAGAATTCACTCATTAATCCTCCCTCCCCCAGGGAGAGCATTAATCCATTCATGAGAGATCCACCCCCATGACTCAATCAGTTTCCAACACTGCCACATTGGGGATCAAATTTCCACATGAGGTTTGGTGGGGACAACACATCCAAACTCCATCAGGCAAGTCACCTCAATTCTGAGCTTCACTCTCCTTATCTGTAAAATGGAGGTGATGCTTATGCCCACCTCGGGGGCTGCCAGGAGAATTAAGTGGGTCACATCATCACAGAAGGACTCAGCATGGGCCATGGTGTGGTGAGCACTCGGGGGATGAAAGTTGCTATTGGGATGGCAGGAGGGCGGCTGTTTCTGTTCACTCTTTTCTGAGCTTTGTGGTCATGATGGTTTCATCAAGGACAATACAGATTGTTTTTTCACTGACTATTTTTGGTAAGATGTGGAGATGGTTATATGTGTTCATGGCACAAATATAACCAGAATAGGAATAGATTCTCAGTCCTTAGACCTGTTCATCAGAGACAACCAGTGTCCAGTTGGCAGTGTCCTGACTGGCTTTACAATACACTTGATGCATTTACAAGTATGTAAGGGTGTGGGTGTGTGTGTGTATATATGTACATATGTATGCGTATGTACGTATGTGTGTGTATATATTATATTCCTCCTTTTAAAACACAAAAGGTATAATACCATGCTACCTAGCATTTTATTTTTTCCCATAATATATCTTGGAGATTATTTTGCATCAGTCCATAAAGACCTGCCAAGCTCTTTTTCATGGCTGCCTAATGCGTCATTATATGGCCATCCCAGATTTTAAACACTGGAATTGATTTAACTAGTCTTCAGTTGATGGACTGGTTAACTGGCTTGTTTCTAGTCTTTTGCTGTTTCAGACACTGTGGCAGTGAACAACTTGTGTGTCTGTCTGGGCCCATGCTCAGGGGTTTCTGGTGCATTCTGGAAGGGCTGTCAAGCAGCCCAGGAATCCTAGCAGGAGGCAGGGCTTGTAGGCCTGAAGGGAATCAACACAGCTGGACTGGAAGATGGGGCAGTGAGTCCTGATGCCTCTTTCTGCCCTGTACGGTCCTGTGGCCTCTCTTCCTGCACAGGCCTCCGCTTGGCACCCAGCTCAGAGGTCAGACTTGCCTGAGTGGGAGACTTCCCCACCCCCTGAACACAAGCCCTGCAGGCAGCTCTGGCCCATGCTACCACTTTGACATGGAAAAAGTGAGAGTGAGAAAGAGGAATTAATTATCTCTTTGGTTCCTCTGCTCTTTATCCTGAGGATTTGGCTCAACCAGGCCACTGAGTGTCCATCTGTAAACTGAGGGAAGAGAGAGAGGTGATTGGGAGTGGGCATAGGGTCCATGGAGTTTGCCCAGTTGTCTCTTTCATCTTGCCCTGGGGTGAGCCAGATCTTCTTTATGTGATGTAAATCTCCCCACCTCTGTATATGGTTGCTGCTGTTTTCTCTGGCCCCCAGTGATACAGAGCCATGGCCTTCCTCAGTCCTTCCCTTCCATCCATCCATCCATCCATCCATCCATCCATCCATCCATCCATCCATCCATCCCCATCCATCCATCCATCCATCCTTCTGTGTACCCATCCTTCTACCCATCCATTCTTCTCTTCATTCTTCCATCCATCCATCCATCTATCCTTCCATCCATCCATCCATCCTTCTGTGTACCCATCCTTCTACCCATCCATTCTTCTGTGTACCCATCCTTCTACCCATCCATCCTTCTGTGTACCCATCCTTCTACCCATCCATCCTTCTGTGTACCCATCCTTCTACCCATCCATCCTTCTGTGTACCCATCCTTCTACCCATCCATCCTTCTGTGTACCCATCCTTCTACCCATCCATCCTTCTGTGTACCCATCCTTCTACCCATCCATCCTTCTGTGTACCATCCATCTATCCTTCCATCCATCCATCCATCCTTCTGTGTACCCATCCTTCTACCCATCCATCCTTCTGTGTACCCATCCTTCTACCGCTAACATTGTGTCTCCAGTACCTGCAGATAGTAGGAGCTCAATTATATTTTTGGATGGATGAATGGGCTAACATTGTGTCTCCAGTACCTGCAGATAGTAGGAGCTCAATTATATTTTTGGATGGATGAATGGGCTAACATTGTGTCTCCAGTACCTGCAGATAGTAGGAGCTCAATTATATTTTTGGATGGATGAATGGGCTAACATTGTGTCTCCAGTACCTGCAGATAGTAGGAGCTCAATTATATTTTTGGATGGATGAATGGGCTAACATTGTGTCTCCAGTACCTGCAGATAGTAGGAGCTCAATTATATTTTTGGATGGATGAATGGGCTAACATTGTGTCTCCAGTACCTGCAGATAGTAGGAGCTCAATTATATTTTTGGATGGATGAATGGGCTAACATTGTGTCTCCAGTACCTGCAGATAGTAGGAGCTCAATTATATTTTTGGATGGATGAATGGGCTAACATTGTGTCTCCAGTACCTGCAGATAGTAGGAGCTCAATTATATTTTTGGATGGATGAATGGGCTAACATTGTGTCTCCAGTACCTGCAGATAGTAGGAGCTCAATTATATTTTTGGATGGATGAATGGTCCATCCTTCTGTGTACCCATCCTTCTACCCATCCATCCTTCTGTGTACCCATCCTTCTACCCATCCATTCTTCTCTTCATTCTTCCATCCTTCTATCCATCCATCCATCCATCTATCCATCTGTCATCCTCTTCATTTGTCCATTCATCCATCCAAAAACATAATTGAGCTCCTACTATCTGCAGGTACTGGAGACACAATGTTAGCCGAACCCCAGGAGATCTCTGATGAAGTGAGGCTCATAAGGGGCTGAGCACTGTGATGACAGGGACAGAGCCCGGGAGTGGATGTAAGAAATGCCTGCCACATCGGCACTGTCCGTCAGCCAATATGAGCTCTGATTTCTCCATTCCTGGCTGACGGGTGAAGGTGTTGCTCACTGTTCCCATGTTCCTCACATGGGAGGAAATGGGCTCCAGAACCTGGCTCCACTCTGAGCCACTTTAAGAGTAGAAAGTGGCTGGTAATGCCTGTTATCATGTTTGATCTCACAGTGCTCTCTGCATCTGCCAGGCTTCTCTGGTGGTAAGCAACAGAGACTGACTCTGCCTCTTACATAGGAAAGGACTTAAGGGGGGAGTATGGAGGAGCTCGCAGGAAGGCTGGGGAGCCAGGCTTGGAAAATGACAGAAACTCAGGCTGCTCGGGCTCTGGGGATGGGAAGTGAGACCCCCCAGGGCTAATTTCCCTGTCCTTGACCGAGCTTGGAGTTTGAAGCCCGAGAATCTGACCAATGCAGCCCAGGGTACGTCTTTACCTCTTCGCTGGGGACCTGGGGACCTTCTGGAGCAGCCCCACCAAGACTGTACCTGATGGCAGGGGAGAGACAGGGGGCAAATCTAAAGGAGCAAGGATGCTCTTCCTGGAAGAAGAGGGAATGGATGCTGGGTTTTCAACAAACAAAAACGTCCACCATATTAGAGATGAAAGAACTAAGGCATGGAGAAATTTTAAAATATTTGTCCAAGGCCACAGAGCTGAGAAGTGGTCAAGTGGGACCGCAGTCTGTCTGGATCCAAAGTCTGTGTTCTGTCCATAACCTAATCTGGGCAGGGCGGGTCTCCTGGGACCCCCCAGAGCTGGTGTGGCTGGTGGCTGTCTGACTCCTGGGGGAGTGAGGCTCCAGCATCTTTCCAGGGCTGCCTTGTTGACTGTGGTCTTGCCCCATGTGCCCTGGGCAATGTGAGTCCAGCTGGCTCCTTGCCACCACCACTGGGGCCGGCATGCAGCAGCTTTAGAAGGGGAAGGCTCAGGAGGAGCCAAGTCCATACCCTTCGTTAGGAGCTAATTCTAAATCACAGCTCTTTCTTTCTGTTTGCAGATCGGGAAGACCAGTCCATTCTGTGCACGTAAGTGGAGCTGCTTTTCACTCTGTTCTTCTGGAGTCAAGATCCAACCTATTAAAGAACAAGATCCACAAGAGCAGGGGTCTTTGATTAGTCACTGTTCCAATGCCTCGATTCATACCTGGCACAGAGTAGATGCTCACTAAACATGTGTGATAAATATTCTCATGCTGAGGCAGGCAAACCTAACCTCTTATGATACCTGGTGGCATTTTGTTCTGCATCTCTGCCCCCTTTCTAAACACCAGCATTTATTGAGCACTTACTGTATGCCAGGACTAAACTAAACATCTTACATGCAGAATCTCATCTAATTGCATAACAGCTTTGTGGAGGTAGGTGCCATTTCTGTTAATAAGAGGCTTATGTTAAACTATCACTTTAAAATTTCATATTTGCAAGCCACTAACCACATTTTTACCATATTTGGTGGTTGGTGTCACTGTTTCTTTGAAGACCTGGATACATTGTCAGAAGATATTAATTCAATTTAGAATCATTATATATATAACAATATATATTGTTGGTTCATTAACATGGAGCTCACAGCCAACAGCTCTGTAACTCATACCTGAATGAAATTTACCTAACATGGGTATTTTCTGCGTAATGGAGATCACAGCTTTCTGTGCTTAGAGACTCGTAGCAGGCACTTCAGTACTATGCTTGGCGGACATTTAAAACAGCAAAATCACTATCAAAAAACTACAAAAGGGCCGACCCCGTGGCTCACTTGGGAGAGTGCGGCACTGGGAGCACAGCAGCGCTCCCGCCGCGGGTTTGGATCCTATATAGG
>NW_007730647.1:38869-39934 GCF_000696425.1 Galeopterus variegatus
GTGCAGGCGACACCAAGCCAAGGGTTGCGATCCCCTTACCGGTCACAAAAAAGAAAAAAAACCCAAAAAAAATGCAAAAACATGGCACTAAATGTACCATGAAAAGGATGCTTGTTTACAGCATGTAAGCAGAAACTAGAAGCCACAGAGTCACCTTGTTCAATCTCAGCTGAGAACACGAGCTTTGGGCAACCCAAATGTTCCCTGCTCTGCACATATCTGTGAATGACCACAGAAGTAGCACCATGAACATTGATTTGGGGGTTACAAATAAATTTTAGCAAGTTGGTGAACTTGCAAATATAGAATCTGTGAATAATGAGGATCGACTGTACATATATCTTTACACGATCAGAATCCTTGTGATTATATTAGGTCCACCCAGATGATCCAAGACAGTCTCTCAAACTCAAGACTCTTAACTTAATCACATCTGCAGAGTCCCTTTTTGCCATGTAAGCTGATATATTCACAGGTTGTGGGGATTAAGAGGAGGGCATCTTTGTAACGGGAGGCCATTGATCAGCTGACCACAGGCCCTTTGAGCCCCTGTTGACCAGGCCTGTGTGTGAGCTCCATGTTATTTCCAAGGTGCCAAAATAGTGTTGCTGGACTAATGACTGTTGAGTGAATGAATTCAGTGCAGTCACAGCAGGGAGCAGGGAAGAATGTGCTAGCTTCCTAGCTGTGTGACTCTGTACAGGTCACTTAACGTCTCTGAGCTGAGCTTATGGAGAGGCTGTGAGAACCAGAAGCAGCCACCCTGTACCCATGCCATCAGCAGGTTCTGCTTCCTTAACAAAAGCACCTCCCAACAGGACTTTCCATGACGGTGGCTGTTGAGCACTTGAAAAGTGGTTAGTGTGACTGAGGAACTGAATTTTTATTATTTAATTTTAGTTAATCTAGACGGTGGCTCCCACCTTGGACAGTATGCTTCTGAAATATTTCTCACTTCCGTCTACCCCTCTGACTCCACAGTCCCTCCCTAGTTCAAGTTCCATGTCACCTCTGTCCTGGGCAGACTCCTCACTAACCTCCCTGCTCCCCCTGGTGACCATGCTT
>NW_007730647.1:41047-42538 GCF_000696425.1 Galeopterus variegatus
ATGGTGTAGTAAAGCGTGGATTTCAGGGCCAAACCTCCTGGGCTTGAATTCCAGTCCCATCACCAGGTAGTTGTATGCTCTCAGAAACAGGTCCCTTAACTCTCTCAGAGCCTCAGTATCCACGTCTGTAAAATGGGGACACTCAGTGCCTCAATGGGTTGTTGGAGGGATTAAACAAGTTACTTCATGTGAAAGACTGATTACAAGGCCACTGCCTCTTAGTAAGCACTCAGTAAAGCTCAGCTGCTATAACAACAATCACTATTTTTTTGTATCCCTCCTGCAATCTAGTCTCTATCTTGCAGTTTCAATTTTTCCCCTTGGTTCTAAAGCCCCATTCCCCTACCGAAGTGGTTTCCTATACCTATGAGAATAAAATCCAGACTCCTTAGTATGGCTTGGAAGATTGCCATGATCTGGCCCTGCCTTTATTCCTTCATTATGTACTGCTGTCCCCTCCTTCAGGGCCTCCAGCCACAATAGGTTTCGATCTGTCCTTTGCATGTGCCCAGCATTTCCCTACAGAAGACCTTTGCACTGGCTATTCCTCCGCCTGCCACAACCTTCCCTCAGTTCTTCCCATATGGCTCCTTTGCATCTTTCAGGGCTCAGCAACCCCCCCTGACACTGCATCTCCACCTGTCCTCCCCTGTCTTCTCAATAAGGTCACCACGATACAGCAATATTATCTCCACCTCAAATTATCTTAATTACTTATTTGTTTACTTGGTTATTGTCAGTCTCTTTCTCCTGGAACGCAGGGTTAGCAAGGATGGGGACAGTGTCCTCGTCCCCTAGCACATGGCCCACACATAGCCNGCAGGGTTAGCAAGGATGGGGACAGTGTCCTCGTCCCCTAGCACATGGCCCACACATAGCCAATGCTCAATAAGCAGATATTAGACATTGTTATAAGGGAATAAGGGAAAAATCCCCAAACTATTCAGTTTTACTTGATAATGTATCCAGTCATTCCTGAACCACCAACAGCTTAACTTTCCTTATTAAATTGTATTCTGGCTGTTGTTAAAGTCAGCCAAAGTGACCTGAGGACCTACAAGTTGATAGCAGGGTATGAGCTTTTAGAAATACTTAGTGGTCAAAAGAAACCTGGTTGGGACCCACAATTGGCTACAGGTGATTATGCAGCCAAGAAACTGAAAACTGAATGAATGTAGTTTTTAGATACAAGTTATATTTTGTCTAGCATGTAGTTCATCCAGTGTGAGCAAAGTGGACACCCTGGGCAGAGGGACTGGTATGTGCAGAGGCTCTGGCCTGAGAAAGAGCTGTGTACGTTCAAGGGGCTTAATTAAGAGACGACTGGGAGTACTGGGACATGAGACCAGAGAGAGGTAGTGAGGCCTTCTTGGCTCTGGGAGGAGTTTAAACTTTAAAATGGATGGGAAAGTGCTGAAGGACTTAAGCTATGAGCAGCGGGCCAAATCTGGCCCCTGTCTGGTTTTTTGTAAATAAAGTTTTATTGGAACA
>NW_007730647.1:43956-47028 GCF_000696425.1 Galeopterus variegatus
CCCTCGGTGTTGCTCCCGCCCCTCGCTCAGCCAGTGAGCAGCTGGTCTGCATGTGGGATCCAAACCCTCAGCGGGAGCGCCACCACGCTTCCCAAGCGGCGCACTATAGCAGTGTGCCACTGGGCCGGCCCAGGAAAGCATTGCTTCTGCCCGGGGAAGCCAGAGACTGTCTTCAGAATAGAGGCAGTGCCTAACTGGGCTTTGCAGGACGTATAGGAGTTGGGTAACACAAATGCCAGAGGGCCTTGCTAGCAGCAGGGTTGGGAGTCACATGAGGACCAGAGACTGACTAGCTCTGAGGTTCATCAGAGCCAATTTGGCTTTCCTGCCAAGCGCAGACCACAGGCTGCAATGAACTTGCAAATGCTATTCAACCCTGGGAACCAGGACCAGCTACATAATTTGTAAAATGGTGCAAAATGAAAATGCAGAGTCTCTTGTTCAAAAATTACTAAGCATTTCCAGATGGCAGCATTAGAGGATTAAATCAAGCACGGGACCATCCTCAGGATGGTCCCTGTGAGACCATACAGGTCACACACCTATAAAGCCGGCCCTGTTGCTGGGGCTGCGCTGATTAAAAGGACTTGGAGCTGGGGTTATGACAAGGCCAGGAAGCTGCAAATGGTCATGGGTCCAGGTCCTCCTCCAGGAAGAGGAAGCGGGTAACCACATTCCCTAAGAAACAAGACAGGGGTTTAGAGTACTCAGACCAGGAAGGCGTCTTTACCCCCAGAGTTCAAGAAAAGCAAAGATATTAATGTTTCTGGACCAGACCTGAGCATATCAACCTTCAGACGCCCATGAGCCTGGAGCTTGGGGTGTTGTCTTTGGCAGAACCTCCTAGGACAATTTATTTTTATCAATAAAACTTGGAAACTGTTGGGCCAAGTAGTCCACAACCAGAGGAGCAGATTCCCAAGGTTTGGGTCCTACTCCAACCCCCATCCCCCACCCCCAGCAAAGAGGAAGATCAGGGCCACTAACACTTTGTTGTACAAAAGAGGAGGAGGGGAGGCTGAAGGCAAGGGTGGAAAGGGAGGATATTGTAGTGGGAAAGGAGAGGTGGGTGGTAGTGATCCCAGGACACTGGTTTGTTGAGTATGTCCTGCACATATTATTTATGTATACTACTGTGCTAAGTCTTATCTNTATTGTAGTGGGAAAGGAGAGGTGGGTGGTAGTGATCCCAGGACACTGGTTTGTTGAGTATGTCCTGCACATATTATTTATGTATACTACTGTGCTAAGTCTTATCTCGGATCTGAATAGGCTCAGAACCTCCTACATAGGTGGTTTCCTATAGTCAGAATTTTCTCTTCTTCCTCTTGCTCTGATCAGGACCCAGCCCCTTCAGTTTGGGGTGAAGTCTACCAAATATTCTGACATTAGCCTGATTGAAGTAATTCATACTAAGGTGTAAATGACTGATAGATTGATTCATTGATCCCTGGTTACATTTTTCAAGCAGCCTCTTAAGGCAAGTGAAGACTCCTAGAATATATGGAAGAACTCTGATGGAGTGGGCTGGGACTTCAGTCTGTCTTTCTTCTTTTCTCATTTATCAAAATAAAAGGGTTGAAGGCAGAACAGGGGCTCTGGTATCAAATGGACCTGAGTTCAAATCCTACTATTTCTCCATTTCCTATATGTATGATAGCAGGAGCAATTGTGATCTGGAGCAATTTATTTCAACCTCCCTGAGCCTCAGTTTCCCCAGGAGGGTGATAGGGATAATCAATAACTCCTTCATTGGGTTGCTGGGAGGATTCAATGAAAAGATTTGTGGGCCAAATGAGTAGCACACAGTAAGCCTTCAACAAATATTAATTCTTCTTCCCTTTCCCTTCCTCCAGCCTTAGAAAGCAAGGTGTGGAAAGTTGGGTTTGTGTCATGGAATGACTGGGTGAAATGTAGTGAAAAGTGTCCTGGTTGCACTGGAGTCAGAGACCCGACTTTCAATTCTGGCTGTGCTCCCACCTCACTGTGTGACCTAGGACAAGTTGCTTACCCACTCTGGGCCAGACTTTCTCTTCTTTAATAACATGGGGTTGACCAGTTGTACCTTCAGGAATGGTGGGCAGGAGGAAGGTAAAGAAAATAACGTTTATGAAACAATTAGCAAAGAGCCCCTCCCTCTACACCACCACCCCTCCAAAAAAAGGTCAATTCTCCTCTTTAAAATTAAAACAAAAAGTCTTGGCCTTAGATTTTCCTTTCAGGAAAATGGGGATCATGCCTCCGTGGTTCCCATTTCACAAACTGCCTCTAGGCCATGTGAAATAACATTGCCATTGAGAATAAAGACCCCTGGGAAGGGAGGGGACAGCATTAATGCCCATGTAAGAGCTTTCATCATTCCTGGCCATCAGACACTTGATTTCTGGACAGTGGGAATCATAGAATTGGGCCCAGCACGTGTTTCATGATTTCTTTTTTCTTTTCTTTTCAAAAAAATTTTTTTAGCCATGAGCAAAGTTATTAACAGGCCCTTGGCAGAGAAAATTAATTTCTTTATTTCCTAATTAGGAAGAACAGCAGAGACTGCAGTAATGTCGGTGGCACTGGTTCAGCACAGAGAACCTTGAGCTGACCTAAGGGTGGATAAATTCTTTTCCAGACTTTAAAAAAAAAAAAAACCTCTCTCTTATATTTTAGGGTATTAAGTGAGCTCAGAAAATGAGAGCATCTAGGCAGAGAAAGGAAAAACAAAAAACAAAACAAAACCAAAAAAACAAGAGAGCACGAGAAAGGAGAAGGTTTTGGTAGAGGCCCTGTCCTTCCCTCTCAGTAGAAGTGATGGGAGCCAGAGGTGGTATCTGGAATGCTTGGATGAAACAATCCCACCATGATGATCTCTGGTGGCCCTGAGAGGCAGCTGGCTTAAAAAGGTCATTTGGTAGAAAGTCAACCCCTCATATTCTAGGAGTACTCTTTTGATAAGACAAATAATGCCCTGTTGATTAAAACCTATTAGTCATGTACACCATAGTATGAATTACTTCAATCACGTTTATCCTTTGATACTTGACTGAGTTCATTAGCTAGCCACCTGATACCCAGGGTGGGATT
>NW_007730647.1:47369-59377 GCF_000696425.1 Galeopterus variegatus
CAGAGGTGGTATCTGGAATGCTTGGATGAAACAATCCCACCATGATGATCTCTGGTGGCCCTGAGAGGCAGCTGGCTTAAAAAGGTCATTTGGTAGAAAGTCAACCCCTCATATTCTAGGAGTACTCTTTTGATAAGACAAATAATGCCCTGTTGATTAAAACCTATTAGTCATGTACACCATAGTATGAATTACTTCAATCACGTTTATCCTTTGATACTTGACTGAGTTCATTAGCTAGCCACCTGATACCCAGGGTGGGATTCCCCAGAGGATGAAGGGGCGAGCATCTGCCCAGTGGCCAATGGGATGATGAGTTCTTTTTTCCATAGGAGAGCTTCTGAAACTTTTACTTTAGGTCCTGGTACTCTGAGAGGGACTTATGTCCTTCCTTGAAGGCTGCCTCTTGCCTGGTCCTCCCATTTCTAACACGGCTAATAAAGTCTTAAAAGTAGACAATTCCAAATAAACCTAAGTTTGGGCCTTTGTAGGGAAACTCAGTTTTTCTTTTTCATTCTTTTCATCTGAATCCTTTCCAGCATCCTCTCAGAAGGAGGAGATTGGGTATTGGACCTGGGTTTGAGGTGCAGCTCAGCCCCCTACCATCCATGTGACCTTGGGCGAGTTACATCCCTCTGGGAGCCTCAGTTTCCCCATCTGGGAAATGGCAGCAATGACCATCATTGTCCTGCTTTGCTCATAGAGCTGTAGAAAGTATCCACGGAACACCCACATAGGTTATTCCAGCTTGGTCACTGTTCCTGTGTCTTTCAGAGGCGAGTCTGGAGCCGGGAAAACAGAAAACACCAAGAAAGTCATCCAGTACCTGGCCGTGGTGGCCTCCTCCCACAAGGGCAAGAAGGACACAAGCATTACGGTGAGTGGCGGGTTCCCGATCAATGGCCATGCCCTAGCAGAGAGGTCTCCAGCCTGACCAACGTACAAACAGATCACATCATAAGAACTTGGGCCCCATATCTAGCCATCCCCTCCCCCAACAGCTCACAGTGGGGATCGTTTTTCCACGAGGCAGGCCTGTTGGGTCTGGGTGATTCCTTGCCTAGGCTGGAAACCTCCTCCTACAGGTGCCTGTTTTGTGAAAGGGGAGTAAGCCCTCTCCACAGTGCTTCCCATCAGGGCATCTCAGTAATGGCACTATTGTCACTTTGGACCACATAATTTTCTGTTGTGGGGGGCTGTCCCATGCACTGTAGGATGCTTAGTGGCATCCCTGGCCTCTGCCCCCTAGATGCCAATAGCACCCCCCCCTTTCAGTTATGACAACCCAAGATATCTGCAGACGTTGTCAGATGTCCCCTGGATGGGCACAGTCGCCCCCCACAAAGATGGAGATGTTTGTATCTGTATGTGGGCTTTGGTCCAGTGCTATACAATGACTATTGACTGAGCACCTACTAAGTGCCAGGCACCACTGGGATGGGAATCCAGCGATGAGTCTGAGAGATGCTGTCATTCTGTCCCCTGAGCTTCCAGACAAGGGTAAGACAGAAAGCTGCTGTACCATCCCACAAATAACCAGATGATAGCAGTGTGATTAAGGGCTTGGAAGGAAAACAAGAGCAGGTTTCTAGAGTCATCCCTTCTTGGGTCTGTCCTTTTCTTCCTCCTCCTACATTTTAGCCCTGCATCATCTGTCCCAGAGGAGGGGACAAGCAGTGGGGCTGCGAGGACTGGCCAGCGCCTCTGTCTGAAGGTTTGGGCACAGGAAGGTGGGAGAATGGAGGTGTGACAATGGCGTGGGGTGTCACTCCAGGTCTTGTTTCAGGCCCTCAGAGGTGACCATGGAGCAGTCACAGTAGGAAGCTTAGATCTGGGATGGGTGTAGGTCCTAGCTTCAGAGAACTTTCTTTCCTCAAACAAATGCAAGAAACCCAAAGCCTGGCATGTCAGACTGTCTCTGGTACATTGGTTTGTAGCTACGGTGTGTAGGAGCAGATGCCCCCAAAGTTTGTGTGGCGGTGACAATACAGCTTCCCATTGCCTGTCCTTTTCCTGTAATAGTAAAAGTAAGAAATGATAATACTTAATATTAATGACTAATCTTTATCAAGGACCTACTACGTGCCAAACAGTTTTCCCCCTGCATCTGCGAACACATCTCAGATATGTCTCACTGGATACCATTTTAAAGAGCTCACCGTGGGCCGGGCTGGTGGTGCACTGGAGAGTGCGCCGCTTGGGAGCGCGGCGGTGCTCCCGCTGAGGGTTCGGATCCCATGTGGAGACCGGTTCCCGCTCACTGGCTGAGCATGGTGTGGGCGCAACACCGAGGGTTGTGATCCCGTTGCCAGTCCCTGGTACGGGTGCAACACTGAGGGTTGCGGTCCTGTTACCAGTCAGTAAAAAAGACAAAAAGGAAAAAAAAAAAAAAAGAGCTCACCGTGACCCCAGAAATTACAAAAAGCTTTGAAACATCTGGAAATTAGCAGTGGGAGGGGGCTGAGCAGAGAGAAAGGAAAAGGAGCTACTGTCCTAGTTCTCTTGGGGAATCCAGGCTGTTTGGGGGGATTGAAGTCATATGTCCTCCAGACCCCGATGTACGTGCAACAGAAATAACACTGACGTTTGTTTTATACTGTATCGTTCAACCACAGCAAGGCCCATCTTTTGCCTACGTGAGTAACTGAGAGTGTTTTCCTGGTGTGTGCAGGACCACGGAGTGTGTTTAGATCTGCATGCTCCTATTGCACCCCCTGAGTCCCGTAGCTGATGGTAGAAGGGGGTAGGCCCCCGAGTTTCACATCCCCAAATCAACAAACACACCAATGTGCTGTCCTGCGGGTGTCTGATGACAGGCGGGGTGTAGGGGTGCACTTGCCACTCGCAGGACACCCATTGGAATCCCCAGGGTTGTGCTCCAGCCTGGAATGGATTTCCCCAATTCAGAATGAATCCCCTCACCCATCCTGCCAACATGTCCACCACTGGTACCCTTGACTGGAACAACCAAGAGACATTAGTCCTGTCTGGTCGAGTGTTTTAGGACTGTCAGAACCTAAAGCTTCTGTGGCTTGATTGACAGTCAGTCAATGGCATGGCTCTGGCATGCCTCCCTCCCCTCTCCCTGCCATCAACCCTAAATTTCTCCCCCAGCCCTGTCCCCAGCACACCTGTGTGTCATCATGCATGCGTGTGCGGTGTGTGTCTGTCTTCTGCATGCCAGTTGCTTGACCCAAGACTCCAGAAATAGTCTCGGGTTAACAATGCACTAGCTTTGGTGGTGCGGTAAGTCCCCAGCTATGCAACACGTGACCTGGTCCTGCTTGGATCTCTGCATATGTAAACTCATCTCTAACGCAGAGCTTGGAGGGCTGGCGTATGAGTTTCAGCCTGGAGGAGACCCTCGGGAGATCTTCCATGGCTCCTAGAGAGATCACACTCAAAGTACCTTAGTTAGACCCTGAGCGAAAGGGTTGTGGATCAGAACAAGGATCAGAATTCTTATTTGGGATCTGCTCCTCCGTGACCTTAGCTGAGTCACTTAACTTCTCTGGGCCCCAGTCTCATCATCCACTGAATGAGGGGTTTGAACCAGGTCCCCATGTTTAAAGCTCTCCTGAGAGGACCTTTCAACCCCACCTGCTGGAATCCCCATTCTAGAAAGGGAGCCTTTTTGGGGGGACACTGGAACCCCAAGTTTGTTTTGACAGAAGTGATTCCTCTAGTCTTCTCCTCATGAGCCAAGGAAAGCCCCTGGCTCACATTATAAATTTCCTCAGGTCTCAATTGGGGCGATTCCACTCATAGCTCAGCTTTGCACGGGGATGAGGCTTTTGCTTCATCGTTCTCTGGGAGCTGCAAAGGAGGAGGGCATGTGAATACCTAAAAACAAATAAATAGTAGCTTCTGACTTTGTCCCTTTAGTGATAGCTACCCACGATGCCCTCCTGGTGTACAGGGGAAAAACGAGAAAGCCATGCCTGCCCTTTTCTCCTCTAGATGCTTTCCTGGCTTCTGTTTAGCCCAGCCCTGCTTCCTGAAAAGAAAAAGAAAGGGAAGGCAGTAGGGAGAACAAGGAGTAGACCCTCAGGGGCCAGCGCTTCCCAGAGCTGCCACGTTTGGGGCTAGGCAAAGAGCAGCTCATTCACTTTCCTGGCATGACTTACCTTGTTGGCCCTTTCCTGCCATGATTAATCACGTGACCGCATTCGTGCAGAGGGGGCCGGTGGGCTGTGTACAGTCTCAGCTGCATTTAACCTGATGAATGGAGCTCAGGCAACCTGCTTTGCAGCTTTGTTCTGCAGTTGGTTGAAAGGATTCTTGGTGGGTTTTGCACATTCCTTACCTGTCTTCCATAGGAGACTTCAGAAAACCAGTCCCGAGAAAGGAAATAACTTTTAAAAATTGCATTTGAACAATTGAAAGAAGAATTGTAGTGGTTTAGCTTGAAGAAGGCTGCTTGCTAAACGTGAGCAGCAGCAAGACCACCATGTACAGTGGGGCAGGTTGTGCACTGCACAACTCCATGGGGCACCATTCACTAGGATGTAAATGAGGTCCCTGGCATTGTGCACTATGGTGGTTTGAGTGGCAGTGACATTGCATAGATGAGCATGCCCTGTTCTTGGAAAAATTGGCCTTCCTAGGGAGCAGATGTCCTAGCTATCAGAGAGCTCAGCCGGTTGCTTCTCTCCTAAAATCCCCTAGTAAATCTGGATGTTAGCGCCAGGGTTTAAGAAGAGGTAGAGGATAGGAGAGAACCTGTGGGTGAGGGGCAGAGTTTTGTGACAACATCCATCCAAGGCAGAAATGTCAGGACCTGGGTTGCTTTCTCCAATAATTAGATGTGAATGAATTTTAGGGGGAGCTGGAAAAGCAGCTTCTACAAGCAAATCCGATTCTGGAGGCTTTTGGCAATGCCAAAACAGTCAAGAACGACAACTCCTCACGATTCGTAAGTAGCAAATCCATGTGGGTTTTCTGGAAAAGGCACGGGTCCCCTGATGTCCTCTTCTGCCTGAGAATGCAGAGTATATGCAAGCAGGGGGATCTGAACTTGAAGGGGTAGAGATGAATGTGTCTATAGCATTTCACTCTGTCTTCAGTCCTGTATTGACCTTCCAATCTTGCAAGGGCTCCTGCCACTCATTCATTCATTAATTCATCTACTTATTCATTCAACAAATATTCGTTGAGCATCTGTTGTGTATTAGGATCCTTCAAAAAGTTCGTGGAAGGACTTGGATTATCTTTTAATTCCATTGTTCCATGAACCTTTTGAACGACCCTTGTATTAGGTCCTCTGTTAGACATTTGGCATTCGCAATTCATTCAGTAAGTATTTACTGAGCACTTAGTATGTGCTAGACACTTACATCCAACACTCATTGATTTATTCAGCAAAACGTGAATTGAGCATGTACTACATACTAGGCACATATGTCCTTCCACAAATATTTATTAAGTTCATACTGTATACAATCATTCTGGTAGGCATTTTTACATGCACACTCTCTTTTTTTCTCCCTATTTGCTGAGTTAATTTTATTATGCACCGACTGTATACCAGACACTGAACTAGGCTCACAGGATCTCAGTGAACAATTCAGATGTGCTTCTAGCCTTCATGAAGCTTGTGGTCTAGTTGGGGACCAGCAGTCAATGAGACAGGAGGCGCCACCTTCCCATGCACTCTTTCCCAGACTCCAGCGGTCTCCCCTTTCTTGCTCAGACCTAATAGGAGCAGGAGAACTCTGAAAGTGGGTGGTTGACGGCATGTAGGCAAAAATTGCTTAATTGTACAAAAGAGGACATGGCCTCCGTAGGAGACTCAGAAAGATATTTCAATGAGGACAGAATGCATCCGTGTTCTGTAGTGGGGGTCTCAGGACTGTCGCTCATTGGGATGGGGTCCCGTGAAAAACCCTTTGCAGAAACCAGTCAAACAGTGGTCTCCAACCCTGCGTACCCCAGGCCCATTTTTTTACAATAAACAATTAGAATGTTCCCCTTCCTTGCCTGAAATTAGTCATAAATAATATCATAAATATTTATTAAGCACTTACTGTGTACAATCATATATCAGATTAATACAAATCAGCCCCAACTGTAATGCCTAACTAATATGAAAGAGAAATAAAATAAGAAAATTTATAATAAAAATGTACATGTCAACACATCAATGCTCAGGCCAGAAGACATGGTAAGAGTTGGACACTCACAATCTACACCCAGAATCACTGTGACTTGTGATAGCTACAAATACAGTGTGTGGGAGGGTGGAGTAGAAGAGAAGGGTCGGGAGGGTCTTGGGACTGATACTGTTGGGGTGGGATTTTCCAAAACAGTAACTGATTCTTGGTAAAGCTCTGAACCAAGGAATGCTCTTCTCTAGAATTACACAAATGTGACATTCTTATAATAGAGCAACATTTAAAAAATTTTTTTCTGTGCTTTTATCTAAAACAGGGTTCGGTGCTAGTCTCAGCTAATTACAAACAGATTGCTCTTCTCTAGAATTACACAAATGTGACATTCTTATAATAGAGCAACATTTAAAAAAATTTTTTCTGTGCTTTTATCTAAAACAGGGTTCGGTGCTAGTCTCAGCTAATTACAAACAGATTTTTCACCTCCCTGTATGTCAAGTGGGACGTTTGAAAGTCACGGGGGAGATGGACAGTGCCTGGTGTCAGGGACTCTCCAAAGTGTCCTTGTCCCTTGTTCACTAAGAGCAGTAGATGCCCCCATCATGTGACAAGTGAAACAGTCACTTCCCAAGATTTCCAAAATCCCTGTGGTGGATGTGCCGCCTCCACTGAGAAGCGCTGCTGGCCTGCTGTGATCCAGCACAAAGTCTCCAGCACTCAAACAAGAGCGAATTCAAGATGAACTCCTAAAAACCTCCTCCACTCACGGGTGCCCCCTATAGCCTTGAAAAGCAGAGAGAGGGATGGTGCCTTGGTCTCACCCATGACCAGCAGTCTCCCTGTTGCAGTAGCAACGATGTGGTCGTCCCTAATCCTTCTCCTGTCTTCTTTCCTGATGGGGAAATTTTGAAGGCTTTGTCAAGGCCTGAGCAAGCCTAGGGGATTATGTCCACACAAGTGAACACTTCCCGCTATGTAATAGTGTGGGGACAGGATGGGACACTCTATCAGCAATTGAGAAAGTAGGAAGAGCATCTGAGCTGCAGGACGCAGGACTGGGCCCCGCCCTTTGTTGTATGGCTCAGCTGAGGCACAGGCAGGTGGACTGGGCCATCCTCTCCAACAGGAGATATCTGATGCGCAGTCCTGCCTATGGGACATCTTGCGCAGGGCCTGCTTGGACATTGTGGCTCAGAGGAGCCACTAGGCGTGCTCACCTGTCCCACGTATGGCTCAGCTGAGGCACAGGCAGGTGGACTGGGCCATCCTCTCCAACAGGAGATATCTGATGCGCAGTCCTGCCTATGGGACATCCTGCGCAGGGCCTGCTTGGACATTGTGGCTCAGAGGAGCCACTAGGCGTGCTCACCTGTCCCACAGAGAAGGTTTAATCCGCAGTGGATAATGGGTTGGGAGTGGCATGTTTTGGCAGGGCGGGGGCTGGGAGGTAGGGAGCCTTCCAGCCGCTATGTGAAGACAAACCTGCCTTCTACTCATGGCTCTGCCTCTTAGGAACAATGTCACATTGGGCAAGTCACTCGATCTCTTTCAGCCTCAGTTTTCCCATCTTTAAAATGGGGATAGACGTTATGAACTTACAGTCATCACAAGAGCCAAATCAATGAAATTGATTTGTGAAAGTGTTTGACAGGATTCTCTGTCACTGGAAGGCCTTGGATTATCCCAGCTCAGCAGATGTTGGTTCCCTCTGATGAGCTGACCTGTGAGGCTCTGAGTGTTTGCATGAATCTTTTTTTTCTCTTGCTAATGCTGACATCTCCCTCCCCAACTACCTGCAGTGTGGGGTAGAGGGGCTGAGGCCAGGCTGCAGACCATGAACTGTGTTTTCCTGTTGGCAGGGCAAATTCATCCGCATCAACTTTGACGTCACCGGTTACATTGTGGGAGCCAACATCGAGACGTGTATCCTTTGAGCCTGGGCCCCATGGGGACCCTCACCACCACTACCACCAACCTCCTGCCTAGAGGCTGAGGGGGCCCAAGAAAGGCACAAGAACCACCCTGTCTCCCCAGGCTCTTGGGTTCCTTCCAGAACAAATCTTCCTTGTGGTTGTTTTTCCTTAACAGCAGGCATTGTGGTATATGGTTATACAAATGTGGACCCTGGGTTTGAGCGCCAAACAGCCTGCATTGGGAGATGTGTGGACAAGCAGAATTCTGAAACTTGAGACTTATAGGAACAGGTTCTTGTTTTCTTTGTGGGAAGCAGGCCCCTGGCCTCAGACTAGTCCCAGATACCCTTTGAGACCAAGTGCCCTTTGTCAGTGACAGCCCTGCTGTCCTGGGGCTGCAAGGCAGGCCCACCCAGCCAGAATTCCTGTCCTGCAGCTGGGAGGGCTGCCAGGCTGCAACCAAGTCCAAAGCTGTGGCCCTCTTGTCCTGTGACCTGTGCACACACTTCTCAGCTGTTCGTGTCCTGTGTTTAGGGCAAGCCCCAAGCATAGCCTGCCCCTCTGACCTCAGCCTTCCTTTTAGATCAGTGGTCCTCAAAGTGTATCCCCTGGACAAGCAGCAGCAGCATCTGTGAGCTCATTAGAAACATGCATCTCAAGCTCCACCCCAGACTAGCTGCATCAGAAACTCCGAGAGTGGAACCCAGCAATCTGGGTTTTTAAAAAGGCCCTCCAGGGATTGTAGCAGCACCACGGGGAAGTCTGAGAACCACTGCTTAGCAGGTTGGAAGTGGGCTAGGATGGCCAAGGCCTTGCTAGCCACTGTTAGGGCTTGAAGAGGACAAAGTCTGCCCCCCCCCTCCCCCCCGATATCTCACTTAACGCTGAGGAAATCCACCTGGTGCAACAAACCAGCCTCCCACCTGCCTTCCCCCACCCCCGTGGCACAGCAGATCTCCTTAGACTAATTAGTGGGGCATTTTTATAGTCTCTTTCCCCTCACTTCCGTCAGACCTCCACTTTTGGAATTGAGCACACGGAGGATGCTTTTGCCCCTTTCTAGCTGTGCAGTCTTGAGAAATGACTTCACCTCTCTGAGTCTTGGTTTCTCTATGCTTTTCCTTTTCACTCAGTTTCCCTCACCTCTTTTTGGGCCTGGGGTCTAGCAGCAGCACCCACTGGTCCTGTTTGTCCACAGGGGTCAAAGTCAGAGGTTGCTGATCCCTGGGTCAGTCCCAAATGGTCAGCCCCTGTGAATCAGACAGGTTTGGCTGACTCTGCCCTGGCTCTAAGGCTCTTCAGAACTCTCTAGGTCCTAGGGATTTCTCGTCCAGCAGGTGGTAGGACAGGAATGGGGGAGAAAGGTTACATTTCTGTGAGGGGAACACCTGAAGTATCCCCAGAATCCTTAACTGCTCCCAACCCAGATCTGCTGGAAAAGTCACGGGCTATTCGCCAAGCCAGAGACGAGAGGACATTCCACATCTTTTACTATGTGATTGCCGGAGCCAAGGAGAAGATGAAGAGTAAGTGACTAGCAGTGGTGTGTGATTGGGAGGCTTTAGCCCTCCCTGTGATCAGGATCCAGGGTTAAGTGATTGGCTATTAAAACAGCTGAGATCCTGCCAAAGATGAGTATTTCTTCATCGCCTTCTGGTGAGTGTGGCTGTTATTCCACCATTCTCACGTGCTGACCAGCTACAATGTGACATAGTAGACAACAACTTCAATTAGATATTAGATCATTAATTTGTTTTTTCTGGTGGCTGGCTGGTATGGGGATCTGAACCCTTGACCTTGGTGTTATAAATACTGCGCTCTAAACAGCTGAGCTAACCAGCCAGACTTTAGGTCATTAATTAATCATGTCTATTTACGCTGGAAGACATCAAGTCCAATTAGACACAATCTGTGCCTTCAAGGAAGGGAGAAAGACCTATCTGCCAATTTATAAAATTTGCAAGTGTATAAGGTGCGTTCCGATTTTATAAGCAATTTGCAGGGGCAGTGAAACTAAGTACTTTTCATTATATATGTTTTTAAAGTGACTTTGAAGCCGCCTTCATAGGACAGGTTCAACAAATTTTTTTCTGTAAAAGGCCAGATAAATCTTTCAGGTTTTGCAGGCCACATGGTTTCTGTTACAACTAGTAACTCTGCTACTGTATTGCAAAAGTAGCCACAGGTAATATATAAACCAATGGACATAGCTATATCACAACAAAACTTTGTTTTCAAAAACAGACAGTGGGCCGAAGTTTGCTGATCTCTGTTGTAGGGAAAATATTTTTTCATGTAAATACAATATACTGTATGCCAGATTCCAGTAGGAAATTAAAAGCTCTGGGCACGCAGTAATCTACCAACTCTTAAAAGAATGTGCAAATCACATAGCTGAAAAAGGAATGCATCAGTGAATATAGATGTATAGTAGAGTCTACATTTTAGTAATAATTTTGAATCTATAGTTTTATAGAAACAATATAAACTTTGCTTCCCATCAGTTTTGTGGCCCAGGGTTAGTGATTTGGGTTAGGACATTTCCCAAAAGGATGTGTGTGAGCTGGCACCTTTGCTGTGATGGGGTGTATTACAGAGCTCTGCCACTAGGGGGTGGCATTATCTATTACTTACATCTACCAGCTTGGACTGCTAGAGCATATGGTATGAGGTGGAGCAATTTGGGATAAAAGAGAGAATGCTGAATGGATGTCATACATGGGCAAATATGGGAAATTAGAAGTTACAGTGCAGGACATAATGGCGTGGCCCAAGGCAAAATGTTTACATCCCCCTCTCTCTATTTGGCACCAAAGTCCACCGTTTTGTTGTCTGGTGACTTGGGTCCCAGTTTTGTGCTCTGCCACTAGTCTTCCAGAAATTGGGCAAATGTAAGGCTCAAAACTATAATTCCTGGGGGCCATTTGTATTCTTGATGATTGAACTGCGAAAAGGTTAGGCTTTTAGAGAGAATCAAATATTACTAAAATTATCCATACTTTGGATAATGAATTCTTGGCAAAGATCCAAATCCTTCTGACTTCAATCAGGTACTTCAGTTAATCCAAAAGCTTGACTTAACTGGTGTCTTGGGTCAATTTAAGCTCAAGTTTATCAAGTAGCTTCCAAGTGACTTGATCCATAAAAGACCTTTGTTTAAAAAGAAAAGTATCTCACTGATCTCTCTCCAAAAGTGTAATCCAGCCTAATTAAAGATTGGTCTTGAAGAGGATACTTGATATGTTGGGGGATTAATAAAAGCATGTAGTACAAGAAAAAGGAAAGCAATTATAAATTTGGGGAGCAAGAGCACTGAACAGCACCAAAGGAAATGTAGCTACAGAATATGAGTTTACAGAGAACAATATTTAATAGATGTAGTAATATAAGCAGGGAGTTGGCAAATATTTTCACTAAAGGACCAGATAGTAAACATTTTAGACTTTGAGGAGGAAATGTAGCTACAGAATATGAGTTTACAGAGAACTATATTTAATAGATGTAGTAATACAAGCAGGGAGTTGGCAAATATTTTCACTAAAGGACCAGATAGTAAACATTTTAGACTTTGAGGACTATGTTTTCTGTTGCAACTATTCAATTTTGTTGTTGTAGCAAGAAAGCAGCTGTAGAAAATAGACAAGGAAATGGGAGTGACTGTGTTTCAATAAAACTTCGTGGATGAAAACAACAGTGAGCCAGATTTGCCAACCCCTAATATAAGCCTTATCTTTTTTAAAAAATGTATTGATTGATTTTTTTTTTTCCTTTTTTTGTCTTTTTTCGTGTCCTTTCCTTTTTTTGTCTTTTTCCGTGTCCGGCAATGGATCACAACCCTCAGTGTTGCGCCCGTACCGGACCGGGACCGGCAACGGAATCGCAACCCTCGGTGTTGCTTCCACACCTCACTCAGCCAGTGAGCGGGAACCGGTCTGTATGTGGGATCCGAACCCTTGGCGGGAGCGCCACTGCACTCCCAAGCGGC
>NW_007730647.1:60377-72622 GCF_000696425.1 Galeopterus variegatus
GGGCCGGCCCTGATTTTTTTTTTTTTTGATGGCTGGCCTGTATGGTGATCCAAAGCCTTGACCTTGGTATCATCAGCACCAGGCCAGCCCAGCCTTATCTATAGATTCAACTAGAAATAGTGGGGGTGGGGGGAAGAGGGTGATGTAAGAAAGCTAAACTTACATTTACTGTGGCAGGAAGTCAATAGATAATATCTGAATTTGACATACCCAGAAATAGCCTGTTATATATAATATATAATGGCCTATATGTTATAATGTATATGTATACTGATGTATATACTATTTGCTCTGTGTTGGGGATTGTGGCTTAGCAAGCGGCGCCTCGGCTGCATTTCAGCCACCAGACACCTGGTGCAGTGCACAACCTGCACCACTGTGCAAGGGTGGCGATGGCTGGTGAGGCCATCTGCACGATGATGCAGGAGGCAGGGTTTAAACTGTTCAGGGCTTGAGAAAGAGATGCCTCGGCTGCATTTCAGCCACCAGACACCTGGTGCAGTGCACAACCTGCACCACTGTGCAAGGGTGGCGATGGCTGGCGAGGCCATCTGCACGATGATGCAGGAGGCAGGGTTTAAACTGTTCAGGGCTTGAGAAAGAGAAAGAAATCCTGATGACCTGGACCCTTGGCCAGGTCCCCATCTCATGTTGAAAGTAGAAGCATGTCTTCTTGACCCCTGCTCTCTCTTGCTCTCCTTCTAGACGACTTGCTTTTGGAGGGCTTTAGCAACTACACGTTCCTCTCCAATGGCTTTGTGCCCATCCCAGCTGCCCAGGATGATGAGATGTTCCAGGAGACACTGGAGGCCATGTCAATCATGGGCTTCAGTGAAGAGGAACAGCTGTGTAAGTTGTCACACCCAGAGTCTGGGAGTGGTGGAGAGACGTAGATTCATGCTGTGGGTACCACTAGAAGCAGTTAGGGACTCTTCTCTGGTCAGGATAGCTTTCTGTTCTCTGAATTCGCCACCTCCTTAAAAAAAAACCAAAAAAGGAGGAGGAAAATGGATTTTATTCTAGTTGGCTCTAGAAAAGTGGCTGTGTAAATTAGGGCTCTTTCAGTTGCAAGTGGCCTAAGTTGGCTTAAGCAGAAGGGAAAAGATTGGCTCACAATGCTGAAAAGTTCAGGGATGTGGGTTTCAGGTACAGTGGGATCTAGGGGCTCAAAAGATTTCTCTACATCTTGGTTTCTTGTCCTCCATCTCTCAACAACATTGTCTCCACATAGGCCACAGTTTCTTGACAGCAACATGGCTGGGTTCCAGCCCTTATGTTCTTGGGGCAAAGAGCAGAATGGATTTCCTGCCCGAGGCCCTGAGTGGAGTCTCACTGAATCTGGCTGGTTGGTCTAGGTTGGTGTGTGCATTCCTGAGTTGCTCATTATAGCCAGGGTTGTGGTAAGCCCTGGTGGTTTAGGTTATGGTCTCTAAGAATGGATTCTTGGAGCTGGAGGTAGAGATGTCAACCTCATCAGAAAAGGGGGAGGGAAGAGGAGGGGATTGATGTGGAGAGTTTATTTGGGCTCTTCCTGTAAAGGTAGCTCTGGTGATAGATCAATATTGATCAGTATCATTCAAGCAGTGGCCAAGAAACACATTTGGTCTTGAGAACAGGACAGCTCAAAGAGATATTCTTGGTTTTGACATCGTGCTTCAGGAAACACTTTTCCTTCTGGGTTAGACATGCCCCAACAATCAAGGTTAATCTCTTCTGGGAACACTAGGGCAAGTTGTGGAAAATTTCCAGTCCTTCCCAAGCTCACACCCCTTTGGATCCTCAGAATAGCACCAAGGTTTCCGAAATGCAGCGTAGAGGGAGGGGCAGCTCCTCCGGAGATAACTTGGGGTCCAAAAAAAGAAGGCTCCAGGGTCAGTAGACAAATGGTGGTGATTGTGGGTTTTGGCCAGTGTCCCACTCAGAATCCAATGCTCATAGCTCCCTGTCTGAATGACATGGGCTCTCCAAGAATGATTCATTTTATTTGAGATCTGAGTCAGTTTTGCTTCTAATCTGGTTTTAAAACACTAAACAAATAATGATTAAGCACTTGCTGTGTGCTGGACATTTGCTGAATCCTTTTTCTCCTCCTTAACATACTGATGTTTTGTGCAGTTTTATTTAAATCACAAAGAACTGGAACAAACTAAACTGTTGATCAATAGAGGATTTATGAAATCATCGCCCTTGCAAAAGAAAACAATGGGGCCATTTAAATTGTGCTTTAGGAAAACATTGACTTATGTGGAAATGCTTGTAATATATTTAAAGTGAAGACATGTGACAAAGCTATATGCTAAGTGCTTTATATGCATTATTTAATATCACAACAACCCTATACAGTAGCTGTTGTTATCCCTGATTTTCAGGTGGGGAAACTGAGGCACAGAAAAGTAAAGGAACTTACCTGAGGATACACAGCAAGTTGCTGGTGGAGCTGGGACTCACTCTTGGGACTCACTCATGGACTCCCAAGCCCCTGCCTTTGTCTGTTAGAAGGGAGTTTTTGTCCTTTAAAAATTTGTATCAGGGCCCAGGTGGAAACTGAGGCTAGAAGCAGCCTGATGTGTTCTAAATGTGGACTCACACTGCTGGGCATTAAATAATGCAGAATCCCATCCATCATTCCCTTCTCTACTCCCTTTCAGTTATTCTGATGACTTTCAAAGAGAGAGTGGAAATTTGGCACTTAGTAGGTCTTCAGCTCCTCTTTGGCTCTTGCTAATCTTCCTTTGAACCACAGAGAGTAGACCCCAGGCCCAGCACCTTAGGCAGGCCCCAGCATCTAACTAGAATTTGATAATATGATTTGTTTTCTTTAGATTTATTTTCATAGTTGCCATCTATTTCTAGCAAGTGAAGCTGATTTTTCACTTAAGAGAAAGTATCCTATTAAAATAAGTTTAAGGGAAGAGAAGTAAAGTGCATTACAAGAAAAAGTTAAGTCAATAATGGAACAGATGGTATGCAGATAGAGCAAGCATTAAGATCACTGTGTGCAAATGACCAATGCCCATGGGAGCAGACTTAGACCAGCATGTACCAACCTGGGTTATAAATCAGAAATGTTGCCAACCCTCCACCAGAGGGCTGAGGGAGCAGGGACTGAGTCAGGCCTCAGGCTGGAGCTTCATAGTGTCTCCAGATGACCAAGAGAGGCCAGGATTTCCCCTGCCATGGTTGGGTCTATTCTCACAGAGCAGCCGCAGCACCACCAAAATCCAAGAGAGAAACAGCCAGAAAAGACCTCAGAGACTGTCAGTGCAGTCCCCTCTGTTTCCCAGAGCTCAGCGAGGGAAGGGGACTCAAACCCCAGGTCATGCAGCCAGCCAGTCATAGTACAGGACAGCAATAACAATGACATAATAGCAACTAATGTTTATTGAGCACCAGCCATTTTTGGGTGCTAGGTTATTTAATCCTCATGACCAACCTATGAGGTAGGTGTCTTGATGGGTCTTCAGATGGCAAAACGGAGGCCCAGAGACGCTAATACCTGACTTAAAGTCAAACGACTGCTAAGAACAGGGCCAAGATGTGAGCCCTGCAACTGGCTCCAGCACCCGCACTCTCAGTCCCTCCCAGGGGTTGTCTAGATCCCTGTCCCAGGCTTCTGACATTTGCAACTGATGCCACTTCCGGGTCCCATCTGTATTACTGTTGGCTGAATAGTTTATGTGCAGGGTAGATTCCTATAGCCCCATCCACACTAGGCGTTGTCCTAAAGAATAATTCCTATAAACTCTCTAATTTTATGCCCTGGTTATATTGTTTCTAATATATTTGAATGAATACCTAACTATTAAAATAGAAGATAAAATTTCACATCCCACCTAAAACCATTCATCCTATGTAACGCTGGTGGTACATGTGCCTCGTCCTGGGAATCCCTGTCTCTTATTCCTCAGTTATAAAAAAGGTGTATTAGTTTCCTAAGGCCACTATAATAAATTGCTGCAAACTTGATGTCTTAAAACAACAGGAATTTATTCTGTCGCAGTTCTGGAGGCCAGAGGTCTGAAATCAAGGTCTGGTCAGGGTTGGTTCCTTCTGGAGGCTCCAAGAATCTGCCCCTTACTTCTGTCCTGGCTTCTGGGGACTCCGGTTCTTCTTGGCTTTCCTTGACTTACAACACATGGCTCCAATCTCTGCTTCCTTCACATGGCCTTTACTGAGTGTTTTCTCCGCTTCTCTCTGTCTTAAGGACATTTGTCATTGGATTTAGGGCCCGTCAGGTTAATCTGAGATAATCTCATCTTCAGATCCTTTACTCGATTACATTTACAAAGACCTGTATTCCAAAGAAGGTCGCATTCACAGGCTCCGGGTGGGCATATCTTTGGGAGACCACCATTCAACCCTTACAGACGGGGACCACTATTTAGCACCTACTGGGGCAGACTCTTTGCTTACGTCATCTCTTCTGACATAAACTTCATGAAGTAGTTTATTGTTAACATCTCCATTTTCGAGATAGGGAAACTGAGGCTCGGTGAGGTGAAGCTGGGGTTTGAAGGACCACTATTTAGCACCTACTGGGGCAGACTCTTTGCTTACGTCATCTCTTCTGACATAAACTTCATGAAGTAGTTTATTAACATCTCCATTTTCGAGATAGGGAAACTGAGGCTCGGTGAGGTGAAGCTGGGGTTTGAACCCAGGACTGTCTAACTCTGGAGCACATGCTTGTGACCTCTGCCCCAGACTGCCAGCCATCGCCATCCTCACTGTTTCCAGCCCTTTCCAGTTACCACTCTGCCGTCCACTCGCTCTTTCCATTGGTCATCTCTTATGGCCCGGGAGTGGCAGCTCTTTGTCATTTCTGTAATCACATGATCTATACCAGAAAGTGCAAACTGGTGGCTCCTCAGCCCATAGGAGAGAATGTTTGGCCACTACAGCCTTCAAAACATTTTTTACATTGGCTCCAAACATTTAAACATAGGTAGATTTCACATAAAAATCTGGGTTTTCATCATCTTTGGAAAAACCAGAAGTTCTGGCAACACTGGGCTCACCTTCCTGTGACAATGGAGTAGCTGCTGCCCCCTGTGGGTGGGGCTTTGGCTCCCTGACTCTCCACAGCCAATATCTCCCTTCCTTCCTTCCTCTCCACATGTGTGTGGACCCTGGGCTAGGCTTTGGCAATTCAAAGATGATTAGGGCAGGCCCCCACTCTCCAGAAAATCATGATCTTGTGGGGATTTTAGACACAGAAATCATTTCAACAGTAACATGGGCTGAGTATGGAATCAGAAGGGTTCCAGGTTCTGGGAATACAGTGTTTTTGTCTGGAGACACCTGAACAACAAGTAGAAAAAATTTCTACCTCCTTCATTTTAACATGAGCATCTTGTACACTCAATAGTATGTATTAAGAAACACAGTGTTTTTTAAAAATACTTTTATTGACATAAGATTTATATTTAGAAAATTGTGTATGTCACAAGTATACAGTTCAATGAATTTTTATAAACTGCACACACCTGTGTAACTAGCACCTGTTTTAAGTAAGAGAACACGATCAGTCTCCCCAGAAGCTTCTTTGTACCCCTTGCAGAGCTTCCTCCAATTAAGGATAACTGTCATCTTGAATTCTAACAACATAGATTAGTTTTCCTATTCTGGAACTTTCCATAAATGAACTTAAACAGTATGTTCTTGTTTGCACCTGCTGTCTTCTGTTCAGCATTTGTTTCTGTGAGATATGTCAACTTTGTTGTCTGTAGTTGTAGATCATTCATTCATATTGCTCCATAGCAGGAGTTGACAAACATTTTCTAAGGGCCAGATGGTAAATATTTTAGCCTTTGTGGGCCCTACAATCTCTGTTGCAGTTGTTCAGCTCTGCCACTGTAGCATACAAACAGCTATAGACAACACAATATGTAAATGAGTACTGCGTTCCAATAAAACTTTATTTATAATAGCAGGCAGTGGGCCAGATTTGAATCCTGCTGCACAGCATTCCATTGCAGTACAAGGTTTTTTAGCAACCATCTGAAAATATTCAGTTCCCCCCTGTCCAGGTTTTCTCCCCTGTTAGCAGGAAATTAGGTGTTGGGATCTCTCTTAGACTTGGGAGCTCAGAACTGAGTCTCTTCAGAGGAATGATGCAGGCTGGCTCTGGGTCCCGGAGGACTTTTAGACTCCAAACCTCCGGCACCCGTTGGTGTTGATGTGTGCCTGATCTGCTGTTCTCTCCCCGCCTCAGCCATACTGAAGGTGGTGTCATCCGTCCTACAGCTAGGAAATATTGTCTTCAAGAAGGAAAGAAACACAGACCAGGCGTCCATGCCGGATAACACAGGTACTTACCACCTTTCCCAACAACTGATGCCTTGGGGATGAGAGGGAGGACCACAGTCAGTTGCTGATTATTTTTCTGGGTGAGGGTATCCGACATGGAAAGTTCTCAAATCAGAGTGTATGTGTGATGGGGAACTTAAAATGTTTTAGATCAGACAGGATTCTTAGGAATCATCTCTTCTAAAACCCTGCATTCATTTGTTTTGTTAAACAAATATTTCTTGAGCACCTACTGTATGCTAATCATTTGGATACAACAGGAAACAAGACAGAAATAGGCATTCTTATGGCACATATGGTCTTACTGGGGAGACAGACCTCAAGTTTCCCTGCAAATTAGGGGTGCCTGATAAAATACAGAATGTCTGGTTAAATTTGAATTTCAGATACAACAAACACTTTTAATTATACAAACTAGGGCCGGCCTGTGGCTCACTCGGGAGAGTGCGGTGCTGATAACACCAAGGCCACGGGTTCGGATCCCGTATAGAAATGGCTGGTTAGCTCACTGGGTGAGCGTGGTGCTGGCAACACCAAGTCAAGGGTTAAGATCCCCTTACCGGTCATCTTAAAAAAAAAAAAAATTATACAAACTATGTGAAACTTGGAACATAATTATACTAAAAAAAGTGATCTTGTTTATCTGAAATTCAGGTTTAACTGAGCATCCTGTCTCCCCCGACCCCAAACCTGGCAAGCCTACCCATAAATAAGCAGTATTTTGTGTTTTGAGAAGATCTCCTGGCTACTGGCTAGTTCCGTGCGCGTTGGTGGCTGGGCTGGGAGGAAAACGTAGGTTTCCAATTTGCAGGCTCTCGTCTGCCTGCTGCCTGAGCAACCGTGCCCCAGGCAGTATACTGTGTTACTTTTCCCAGCTTCCTAGAGCTCACCCCTATGAGACCTACCGATTGTTCCTTATAACTCCTCAAATATGACAAATTAACGGAATCCATATTCCAAGAAGAGATCTTAGCAAAAGAGAATCAAAAAAGCATCCCTGCAAAGAGATGGGGGGAAAATTCCTAAAATCCCTCTATTTACTGCCCACCTTGCAGGCATAAACTACCATGCAACACCAGTCTTCCCATTAAGGAAGCAGCTAATGGTAGATGTTTTTTGAGAAAAAGTTTTTAAATGCAGAAATATACACAATCATATAGTAATCCACATGCTCACTATTCAGAATTGATGTTTGTGAATAGAGTATTTCTTTGTCTTTGAAATAAAACAGTGTAGCTATCATTGAGGTCCTCTTGTTCTCTCGAGTGGGTCCCGTTCTCCTGCCTGTACCTGCACTTCCCGGTAACCACAATTGTACTTTATGATAGACCCTTCCAGTCTACTTTTATACTTTCACACACACGTATCTGAACAACATATAGTGTTGCTTTGTAAGTGTGTTTTTAATTTACATAAACCATATCATACTGTAGGCATCATTCTGCAACTCGTTTTTTCATAGTTAATACTCAACATTGTCTGGATCATTTGTCAACAGCAGAACTCCCCTAATACAGCAACCAAAAATGTCCACACACACTGCCAAATGTCCCCTGGAGCAGAATCATCCCCGGCTGAGAATCACTGGTCAAGAGAGAGAGAACTTATTCTTTTAAGCGCTATTTGGCATTCCATCTTATGAAAATACCACGAAGCATTTATCCACTCACATGTTAATGGACATGTGGGTTGTTTCTGGTATTCAGCTTTTACAAACAATGCTGTGACACATCCTAGAACAGAGGAACAAATATTTATTGAATATTTTACTGTATGTCAAGCACTTCACATACCTTACCTCATTCAATCCTGTTGACAACCCAACAAGGTACCCAGTAGAGGGCTCTTTTTAAAGCTGAGAAAAGCAAGCCTCTGGGAGGCTAAATAGCTTGTCCGAAATCACATGACTTACACATGGGAAAGGGGCAAGGACTTGAACCTAGAATTGTCTGACCCTAAGCCCCCAAAAGGGGCACACCTTCAGCCCATCCTCATCATTACCTCTTAGCAAAACAACAGCAATGAGGTGACTAATGACAGCAATTTTTCGGACTCTTCCATGCTGTGTTCACTACTATCAGGTTCCACTTCTCCGAGAAAAGCCAGATCACATATATCCCATGTGATGTGCTTTCCTTCCCAAGCCTTCTCTTTCATGATGCACTCAGGATGCCTCTTGTCTCCATCCAGCTGCTCAGAAAGTTTGCCACCTCATGGGAATAAATGTGACCGATTTCACCAGATCCATCCTGACCCCACGTATCAAAGTTGGAAGAGATGTGGTACAGAAAGCTCAGACAAAAGAACAGGTAATGACGCACTCGCCATTTATTCCTACAGAATCCTCCATTTATTACTCACTCGTTCACCCATTCATCCACCTACCCACTCATCCACCTACCTGCTCATCCACCCACCCTCCCACTAATCCACCCATCCACCTACCAACTCATCCATCCACCCATCCACCCACCCACACACCCACCCATCCACCCACCCACACACCCACCCATCCACCCACCCACACACCCACCCATCCACCCACCTACTCATCACCCCACCCACACACCCACACACCCNCAGCTCTGCCACTGTAGCATACAAACAGCTATAGACAACACAATATGTAAATGAGTACTGCTGTGTTCCAATAAAACTTTATTTATAATAGCAGGCAGTGGGCCAGATTTGAATCCTGCTGCACAGCATTCCATTGCAGTACAAGGTTTTTTAGCAACCATCTGAAAATATTCAGTTCCCCCCTGTCCAGGTTTTCTCCCCTGTTAGCAGGAAATTAGGTGTTGGGATCTCTCTTAGACTTGGGAGCTCAGAACTGAGTCTCTTCAGAGGAATGATGCAGGCTGGCTCTGGGTCCCGGAGGACTTTTAGACTCCAAACCTCCGGCACCCGTTGGTGTTGATGTGTGCCTGATCTGCTGTTCTCTCCCCGCCTCAGCCATACTGAAGGTGGTGTCATCCGTCCTACAGCTAGGAAATATTGTCTTCAAGAAGGAAAGAAACACAGACCAGGCGTCCATGCCGGATAACACAGGTACTTACCACCTTTCCCAACAACTGATGCCTTGGGGATGAGAGGGAGGACCACAGTCAGTTGCTGATTATTTTTCTGGGTGAGGGTATCCGACATGGAAAGTTCTCAAATCAGAGTGTATGTGTGATGGGGAACTTAAAATGTTTTAGATCAGACAGGATTCTTAGGAATCATCTCTTCTAAAACCCTGCATTCATTTGTTTTGTTAAACAAATATTTCTTGAGCACCTACTGTATGCTAATCATTTGGATACAACAGGAAACAAGACAGAAATAGGCATTCTTATGGCACATATGGTCTTACTGGGGAGACAGACCTCAAGTTTCCCTGCAAATTAGGGGTGCCTGATAAAATACAGAATGTCTGGTTAAATTTGAATTTCAGATACAACAAACACTTTTAATTATACAAACTAGGGCCGGCCTGTGGCTCACTCGGGAGAGTGCGGTGCTGATAATACCAAGGCCACGGGTTCGGATCCCGTATAGAAATGGCTGGTTAGCTCACTGGGTGAGCGTGGTGCTGGCAACACCAAGTCAAGGGTTAAGATCCCCTTACCGGTCATCTTAAAAAAAAAAAAAATTATACAAACTATGTGAAACTTGGAACATAATTATACTAAAAAAAGTGATCTTGTTTATCTGAAATTCAGGTTTAACTGAGCATCCTGTCTCCCCCGACCCCAAACCTGGCAAGCCTACCCATAAATAAGCAGTATTTTGTGTTTTGAGAAGATCTCCTGGCTACTGGCTAGTTCCGTGCGCGTTGGTGGCTGGGCTGGGAGGAAAACGTAGGTTTCCAATTTGCAGGCTCTCGTCTGCCTGCTGCCTGAGCAACCGTGCCCCAGGCAGTATACTGTGTTACTTTTCCCAGCTTCCTAGAGCTCACCCCTATGAGACCTACCGATTGTTCCTTATAACTCCTCAAATATGACAAATTAACGGAATCCATATTCCAAGAAGAGATCTTAGCAAAAGAGAATCAAAAAAGCATCCCTGCAAAGAGATGGGGGGAAAATTCCTAAAATCCCTCTATTTACTGCCCACCTTGCAGGCATAAACTACCATGCAACACCAGTCTTCCCATTAAGGAAGCAGCTAATGGTAGATGTTTTTTGAGAAAAAGTTTTTAAATGCAGAAATATACACAATCATATAGTAATCCACATGCTCACTATTCAGAATTGATGTTTGTGAATAGAGTATTTCTTTGTCTTTGAAATAAAACAGTGTAGCTATCATTGAGGTCCTCTTGTTCTCTCGAGTGGGTCCCGTTCTCCTGCCTGTACCTGCACTTCCCGGTAACCACAATTGTACTTTATGATAGACCCTTCCAGTCTACTTTTATACTTTCACACACACGTATCTGAACAACATATAGTGTTGCTTTGTAAGTGTGTTTTTAATTTACATAAACCATATCATACTGTAGGCATCATTCTGCAACTCGTTTTTTCATAGTTAATACTCAACATTGTCTGGATCATTTGTCAACAGCAGAACTCCCCTAATACAGCAACCAAAAATGTCCACACACACTGCCAAATGTCCCCTGGAGCAGAATCATCCCCGGCTGAGAATCACTGGTCAAGAGAGAGAGAACTTATTCTTTTAAGCGCTATTTGGCATTCCATCTTATGAAAATACCACGAAGCATTTATCCACTCACATGTTAATGGACATGTGGGTTGTTTCTGGTATTCAGCTTTTACAAACAATGCTGTGACACATCCTAGAACAGAGGAACAAATATTTATTGAATATTTTACTGTATGTCAAGCACTTCACATACCTTACCTCATTCAATCCTGTTGACAACCCAACAAGGTACCCAGTAGAGGGCTCTTTTTAAAGCTGAGAAAAGCAAGCCTCTGGGAGGCTAAATAGCTTGTCCGAAATCACATGACTTACACATGGGAAAGGGGCAAGGACTTGAACCTAGAATTGTCTGACCCTAAGCCCCCAAAAGGGGCACACCTTCAGCCCATCCTCATCATTACCTCTTAGCAAAACAACAGCAATGAGGTGACTAATGACAGCAATTTTTCGGACTCTTCCATGCTGTGTTCACTACTATCAGGTTCCACTTCTCCGAGAAAAGCCAGATCACATATATCCCATGTGATGTGCTTTCCTTCCCAAGCCTTCTCTTTCATGATGCACTCAGGATGCCTCTTGTCTCCATCCAGCTGCTCAGAAAGTTTGCCACCTCATGGGAATAAATGTGACCGATTTCACCAGATCCATCCTGACCCCACGTATCAAAGTTGGAAGAGATGTGGTACAGAAAGCTCAGACAAAAGAACAGGTAATGACGCACTCGCCATTTATTCCTACAGAATCCTCCATTTATTACTCACTCGTTCACCCATTCATCCACCTACCCACTCATCCACCTACCTGCTCATCCACCCACCCTCCCACTAATCCACCCATCCACCTACCAACTCATCCATCCACCCATCCACCCACCCACACACCCACCCATCCACCCACCCACACACCCACCCATCCACCCACCCACACACCCACCCATCCACCCACCCACACACCCACCCATCCACCCACCCACACACCCACCCATCCACCCACCCACACACCCACCCATCCACCCACCCACACACCCACCCATCCACCCACCCACACACCCACCCATCCACCCACCCACACACCCACCCATCCACCCACCCACACACCCACCCATCCACCCACCCACACACCCACCCATCCACCCACCCACACACCCACCCATCCACCCACCCACACACCCACCCATCCACCCACCTACTCATCCATCCACCCATCCACCTACCTACCTACCTGTTCACCCACCCGCCTACCCACTCATCCACCTACCCACTCATCTACCTACCTGCTCATCCACC
>NW_007730647.1:73000-78097 GCF_000696425.1 Galeopterus variegatus
CCACCCATCCACCTACCTACCTACCTACCTGTTCACCCACCCGCCTACCCACTCATCCACCTACCCACTCATCCATGCACCCATCCACCCATCTACCTACCCATTCACCCACCTACCTATTCACCCACTCACCTACCCTCTTATCCACCCACCCATCCACCCATCCAGTCACCTAGCTATTCACCCACCCACCTACCCACTCATCCATCCACCCACCCACCCACCCATCCACCCATCCACCCACCCACACACCCACCCATCCACCCACCTACTCATCCATCCACCCATCCACCTACCTACCTACCTGTTCACCCACCCGCCTACCCACTCATCCACCTACCCACTCATCCATGCACCCATCCACCCATCTACCTACCCATTCACCCACCTACCTATTCACCCACTCACCTACCCTCTTATCCACCCACCCATCCACCCATCCAGTCACCTAGCTATTCACCCACCCACCTACCCACTCACCCACCTATCCACCCATCCACTCACCTAGCTATTCACCCACCCACCTACCCACTCATCCATCCACCCATCCACTTGCCCATCCACTTGCCCATCCACTCGCCCATCCACCCACCCATCCACCCATCCACTCACCTAGCTATTCACCCACCTACCTACCCACTCACCCACTCACCCACCCATCCACTCACCTAGCTATTCACCCATCCACCTACCCACTCATCCACCTACCCACTCATCCACCTATCCACCCATCCTATCCATACATTTCTTTATCCCTTATCTGTCCAACACTAAAATATTCGAAGTCCCATGTCAGATTTTGAGGACACACTGCTAAACAAGAGCAGCAGAGTCCCTCACTTGTGACCTTATCTTGATCTCAGTTGTAGATACGAGGTCTGACCTAAGAGCATCCACCTATCCACTCACCTAGCTATTCACCCACCCACCTACCCACTCATCCATCCACCCATCCACTTGCCCATCCACTTGCCCATCCACTCGCCCATCCACCCACCCATCCACCCATCCACTCACCTAGCTATTCACCCACCTACCTACCCACTCACCCACTCACCCACCCATCCACTCACCTAGCTATTCACTCACCCACCTACCCACTCGTCCACCCACCCACCCATCCACTCACCTAGCTATTCACCCATCCACCTACCCACTCATCCACCTACCCACTCATAAGAAGATCGTGTGATCCTATCCATACATTTCTTTATCCCTTATCTGTCCAACACTAAAATATTCGAAGTCCCATGTCAGATTTTGAGGACACACTGCTAAACAAGAGCAGCAGAGTCCCTCACTTGTGACCTTATCTTGATCTCAGTTGTAGATACGAGGTCTGACCTAAGAGACTTATCTGTGGACATGACTGTGTACCTTTTCTGGAGGCACGACTGACTACCTCTAAATGACCCCCAGGACAGAACATGTTCTGCAGTCCCTCTGACAGGAAGGGTTTAATGATCTAAACAGTCATTCCCTAGGTCTGACCACTCTATCTCTTACTGCTAATTTCCTTCTGGTTGTAGAGATTATATAATTTCCTTTGTTCATTTGTTTATTTTTTTAAGGACTTATTATAGATGGATAGGGCGAGAATAAAAATCTGAACTACTACCCTGGCTCGTGTGAAAACGCAGCCCATTGGGAATAACCGTGTTCCCCTTACCACCCCTCACAGGCTGACTTTGCCATAGAGGCTTTGGCCAAGGCCACCTATGAGCGCCTTTTCCGCTGGATTCTCACTCGTGTTAACAAAGCCCTGGACAAGACCCATCGGCAAGGGGCTTCTTTCCTGGGGATCCTGGATATCGCTGGATTTGAGATCTTTGAGGTAAGTTTGGTGGGATCATAAGAGCCAGGGTCTTGATCCTCTGGGATGAGACTTCCCCTTGGAGAAATTATTACTTTGAGAAGGGCATGCAGATGGCTATTATAGGGTGGGAAGATGTCTAGTAAAGGTTAGACCCTTGAGGGTATAAGAGATAGAAATCCAACAGAGAATGTTCTGGTTGTGAAGCTGAGAAGGTCATAGGTACAACTGGATCCAACAGGCAGGACCTGATCTCCTGCCACCACTCTTTGCCTTCCTGCACATTGGCTCCATTCTCAAGAGAGCTCTCCCATCATGGTGACAGGATGGCTGCCACAGCTCCAGACTGCCTCTCAGCAACCCTGGCAGAAAAAAGCACATCTCTTTTCCAACAGTTCCAACCAGAATCTTAGAATTGAGTCTCATTGTCTCCTACCCACCTGAGTTGGGCCACATGGTTACCTCTGAGCCAAGCACTGTTTTCAAGATCTTGTAGTATAGACACGAATACTAGATTCCATCCCCATGGGTTGGAAGAAAGTTCCCACAAAAAGTGAGTCTTGAAATTGACAGATATCGGGCAGGCCCGGTGGTGCACTCTGTAGAGTGCGGCGCTTGGGAGCGCGGCGGCGCTCCCACCGAGGGTTCGGATCCCATATAGAGACCGGTCCGCTCATTGGTTGAGCACGGTGCGGGCGCAACACTGAGGGTTGCGATCCCATTACTGGTCACGAAAGAAGACAAAAGAAAAAGAAAGAAAGAAATTGACAGATATCCCCAAAGTTGTTCACTACAGAGTTATTTCCTCTCCAAGCCTCAGTTTTTGCATCTGTAAAATGGGGGTGGTAACAAGCCCTACAAGGTTATTCCATCTGTAGATCGTTATGCAGATGGAGGAGATAAGCATCCTTAAAATAAGGTGTGGGAGGGCCATGGGAGGTGGCAGCAGGTCAATTTCACCAGCCCCGGTGAACTCTAGGCAGCCTTTGTTGGGGCCTAAGCTGTCTCTGGGTGCTGAGCTGGTAGAACGGGCTCTTGTAGAAAGGATGTCCAGGCCATGGGGCTCTCTCCAGGGTGGAGCTTTCCTGGGCTCCCCATTCTCAGATTTCATACCAAAATGCTCACTGACCCCCCATGTCCTGTGCTCAGGTGAACTCCTTTGAGCAGCTCTGCATCAACTACACCAACGAGAAGCTGCAGCAGCTCTTCAACCACACCATGTTCATCCTGGAGCAGGAGGAGTACCAGCGTGAAGGCATCGAGTGGAACTTCATCGACTTTGGGCTGGACCTGCAGCCCTGCATCGAGCTCATCGAGCGGCCGGTGAGGGGCCGTCCTGCATGAGGGGTGCGCGGGCAGCCAGGGCTCACGTCATGCTTGCACACTGACATGTGGACCCCGCACTCTCTCCATGTGCACAGCTTCCCCCATCACCATATCCCAAAAGGCTGCAGACTGAATCTTTGTGAACTAAAACAAAATTTCCATTAAGCCACGTTTTAATATCAAAGGTATTTTTTATTTCTCCCTTCCTTCCTTCCCATTCCCCTCTCTCCCATTCATTCATTCCCAGAGGCAGCAGTCTTTGTTCTGTTCACTGATGTATACCAGCCCCCTAAAACCATGCACATAGTAGGTGAACAATAAATTATTGTTGAATGAATATTTACTGAGCATCTCTCCTATGTGCTGGGCTTCCTCTTAGGGGCTGGGGATCTAACTGTGAATGAGACGGGCATGGTCCCTGCCCTCCCGGAGGAATAGACAACAAAGCCACATAAACAAATAAAGTGACGAAAACTTCTGATAGGGCCAACATGGAGAATGATTTAAGGAGGACTGCTTTGGACAGAGCATGGTCAGAACACGCTTCTCTGAGGCTGAGTCCGAAAACTGAAGCCTATTCCGGCAGAGAGAATGGCATGTTCAAATTTGGTGGTGCTCTTGAGACCTTAATGTAGATGGTCTTAGTCACAAGAAAGTGCTTAACTAACAGAAACCCTAGGTGAATTTATAAGAAAAGCAGCAAATTTAGTTTTCAGGAATTGCGAACTCTTTGTGATGTGTGTTGCCCACTAGGGGGCAGCAACACGCATTATGTTCTGTTAATGACTGCCTTCCATCCCCAGTAAACACTGGTCCATCTAACTTGAGGCTTAGGTGCCCTCCTGCCTGGCTATGACCCTGTCCTCCTTGTATTCCACAGAACAACCCTCCAGGTGTGCTGGCCCTGCTGGATGAGGAGTGCTGGTTCCCCAAAGCCACAGACAAGTCCTTCGTGGAGAAGCTTTGCACTGAGCAGGGCAGCCACCCCAAGTTCCAGAAGCCCAAGCAGCTCAAGGACAAAACTGAGTTCTCCATCATCCATTATGCTGGGAAGGTACCAGCCGCAGGTCCCAGAGCTGTCTCGGTCCCAGGGGAGCCCAAGTGGACGCTCAGAGCAGGAATAATTTAGGAATGGCAGAACCCTTGGGCTGGCTGGGAATTCCAAAGCCATCTGATAATTACAACCAATTCCTACATATGATTTGTCTAAGCACCTGTAAGGGATAAGATTTAGACTCTCTACTATATTCCAACCATGGTGTCCAGGCTGTTCCTTCTTATACAGACTCTAAATCCTTTCTGCTACAAGTTAAACCCAACAGGAAGGGCCAACTGGAATGGGGTGACCAATAAACCCACTCCTGGGTTCAATAAAATGTCCCTTATTATGGTCTTTGGTTTTTCCACTGCCAGCCTGTTCTGGCTGGGGAAATCTATGATAGTCGTCATCTTCAGCACTGTTGTCATTATCATCATTGCCATGGTAATCATCATCATCATATCTTGGCTGTCATTGTACAGGACCTTGCCCAGTGGCTCCCAAGCATCCTGGATAATAAAGAAAAGGCATAGCTTACTCTGGCTTGTAGAATTAGAGTATTTTATTGACTCCCCAGTATCCCCATTGCATCATGGGAACAGATAATGCCCTATACCAGGTTTGGCAAAGTACAGCCTAGGGGCCAAATCTGGCCCACAACCTATTTTGTAAATAAAGTTTTATTAGAACACAGCCATGTCCATTTATTTACATAATGTCTATGGCTGCTTTTATACTATGATGGCAGGAATTAATAGTTGTGACAGGGATTGTGTGACTTGCCAAGTGAAAAATATTTACTACCCGGACCCTTTAATGAAAGTTTCCCAACTCCTACCCTATACTCAAGGGAGAATATATTTCTTGAAGCATATAGAAGTCACACATTCCTTTTCCCTACTTTATAAATTTTTTTTTT
>NW_007730647.1:79029-109425 GCF_000696425.1 Galeopterus variegatus
CTACCTACCTACCTGTTCACCCACCCGCCTACCCACTCATCCACCTACCCACTCATCCATCCACCCACCCATCCACCCATCCACCCACCCACACACCCACCCATCCACCTACCTACCTACCTACCTGTTCACCCACCCGCCTACCCACTCATCCACCTACCCACTCATCCATGCACCCATCCACCCATCTACCTACCCATTCACCCACCTACCTATTCACCCACTCACCTACCCTCTTATCCACCCACCCATCCACCCATCCAGTCACCTAGCTATTCACCCACCCACCTACCCACTCACCCACCCATCCACCTATCCACTCACCTAGCTATTCACCCACCCACCTACCCACTCATCCATCCACCCATCCACTTGCCCATCCACTTGCCCATCCACTCGCCCATCCACCCACCCATCCACCCATCCACTCACCTAGCTATTCACCCACCTACCTACCCACTCACCCACTCACCCACCCATCCACTCACCTAGCTATTCACTCACCCACCTACCCACTCGTCCACCCACCCACCCCTCCACTCACCTAGCTATTCACCCATCCACCTACCCACTCATCCACCTACCCACTCATCCACCTATCCACCCATCCTATCCATACATTTCTTTATCCCTTATCTGTCCAACACTAAAATATTCGAAGTCCCATGTCAGATTTTGAGGACACACTGCTAAACAAGAGCAGCAGAGTCCCTCACTTGTGACCTTATCTTGATCTCAGTTGTAGATACGAGGTCTGACCTAAGAGACTTATCTGTGGACATGACTGTGTACCTTTTCTGGAGGCACGACTGACTACCTCTAAATGACCCCCAGGACAGAACATGTTCTGCAGTCCCTCTGACAGGAAGGGTTTAATGATCTAAACAGTCATTCCCTAGGTCTGACCACTCTATCTCTTACTGCTAATTTCCTTCTGGTTGTAGAGATTATATAATTTCCTTTGTTCATTTGTTTATTTTTTTAAGGACTTATTATAGATGGATAGGGCGAGAATAAAAATCTGAACTACTACCCTGGCTCGTGTGAAAACGCAGCCCATTGGGAATAACCGTGTTCCCCTTACCACCCCTCACAGGCTGACTTTGCCATAGAGGCTTTGGCCAAGGCCACCTATGAGCGCCTTTTCCGCTGGATTCTCACTCGTGTTAACAAAGCCCTGGACAAGACCCATCGGCAAGGGGCTTCTTTCCTGGGGATCCTGGATATCGCTGGATTTGAGATCTTTGAGGTAAGTTTGGTGGGATCATAAGAGCCAGGGTCTTGATCCTCTGGGATGAGACTTCCCCTTGGAGAAATTATTACTTTGAGAAGGGCATGCAGATGGCTATTATAGGGTGGGAAGATGTCTAGTAAAGGTTAGACCCTTGAGGGTATAAGAGATAGAAATCCAACAGAGAATGTTCTGGTTGTGAAGCTGAGAAGGTCATAGGTACAACTGGATCCAACAGGCAGGACCTGATCTCCTGCCACCACTCTTTGCCTTCCTGCACATTGGCTCCATTCTCAAGAGAGCTCTCCCATCATGGTGACAGGATGGCTGCCACAGCTCCAGACTGCCTCTCAGCAACCCTGGCAGAAAAAAGCACATCTCTTTTCCAACAGTTCCAACCAGAATCTTAGAATTGAGTCTCATTGTCTCCTACCCACCTGAGTTGGGCCACATGGTTACCTCTGAGCCAAGCACTGTTTTCAAGATCTTGTAGTATAGACACGAATACTAGATTCCATCCCCATGGGTTGGAAGAAAGTTCCCACAAAAAGTGAGTCTTGAAATTGACAGATATCGGGCAGGCCCGGTGGTGCACTCTGTAGAGTGCGGCGCTTGGGAGCGCGGCGGCGCTCCCACCGAGGGTTCGGATCCCATATAGAGACCGGTCCGCTCATTGGTTGAGCACGGTGCGGGCGCAACACTGAGGGTTGCGATCCCATTACTGGTCACGAAAGAAGACAAAAGAAAAAGAAAGAAAGAAATTGACAGATATCCCCAAAGTTGTTCACTACAGAGTTATTTCCTCTCCAAGCCTCAGTTTTTGCATCTGTAAAATGGGGGTGGTAACAAGCCCTACAAGGTTATTCCATCTGTAGATCGTTATGCAGATGGAGGAGATAAGCATCCTTAAAATAAGGTGTGGGAGGGCCATGGGAGGTGGCAGCAGGTCAATTTCACCAGCCCCGGTGAACTCTAGGCAGCCTTTGTTGGGGCCTAAGCTGTCTCTGGGTGCTGAGCTGGTAGAACGGGCTCTTGTAGAAAGGATGTCCAGGCCATGGGGCTCTCTCCAGGGTGGAGCTTTCCTGGGCTCCCCATTCTCAGATTTCATACCAAAATGCTCACTGACCCCCCATGTCCTGTGCTCAGGTGAACTCCTTTGAGCAGCTCTGCATCAACTACACCAACGAGAAGCTGCAGCAGCTCTTCAACCACACCATGTTCATCCTGGAGCAGGAGGAGTACCAGCGTGAAGGCATCGAGTGGAACTTCATCGACTTTGGGCTGGACCTGCAGCCCTGCATCGAGCTCATCGAGCGGCCGGTGAGGGGCCGTCCTGCATGAGGGGTGCGCGGGCAGCCAGGGCTCACGTCATGCTTGCACACTGACATGTGGACCCCGCACTCTCTCCATGTGCACAGCTTCCCCCATCACCATATCCCAAAAGGCTGCAGACTGAATCTTTGTGAACTAAAACAAAATTTCCATTAAGCCACGTTTTAATATCAAAGGTATTTTTTATTTCTCCCTTCCTTCCTTCCCATTCCCCTCTCTCCCATTCATTCATTCCCAGAGGCAGCAGTCTTTGTTCTGTTCACTGATGTATACCAGCCCCCTAAAACCATGCACATAGTAGGTGAACAATAAATTATTGTTGAATGAATATTTACTGAGCATCTCTCCTATGTGCTGGGCTTCCTCTTAGGGGCTGGGGATCTAACTGTGAATGAGACGGGCATGGTCCCTGCCCTCCCGGAGGAATAGACAACAAAGCCACATAAACAAATAAAGTGACGAAAACTTCTGATAGGGCCAACATGGAGAATGATTTAAGGAGGACTGCTTTGGACAGAGCATGGTCAGAACACGCTTCTCTGAGGCTGAGTCCGAAAACTGAAGCCTATTCCGGCAGAGAGAATGGCATGTTCAAATTTGGTGGTGCTCTTGAGACCTTAATGTAGATGGTCTTAGTCACAAGAAAGTGCTTAACTAACAGAAACCCTAGGTGAATTTATAAGAAAAGCAGCAAATTTAGTTTTCAGGAATTGCGAACTCTTTGTGATGTGTGTTGCCCACTAGGGGGCAGCAACACGCATTATGTTCTGTTAATGACTGCCTTCCATCCCCAGTAAACACTGGTCCATCTAACTTGAGGCTTAGGTGCCCTCCTGCCTGGCTATGACCCTGTCCTCCTTGTATTCCACAGAACAACCCTCCAGGTGTGCTGGCCCTGCTGGATGAGGAGTGCTGGTTCCCCAAAGCCACAGACAAGTCCTTCGTGGAGAAGCTTTGCACTGAGCAGGGCAGCCACCCCAAGTTCCAGAAGCCCAAGCAGCTCAAGGACAAAACTGAGTTCTCCATCATCCATTATGCTGGGAAGGTACCAGCCGCAGGTCCCAGAGCTGTCTCGGTCCCAGGGGAGCCCAAGTGGACGCTCAGAGCAGGAATAATTTAGGAATGGCAGAACCCTTGGGCTGGCTGGGAATTCCAAAGCCATCTGATAATTACAACCAATTCCTACATATGATTTGTCTAAGCACCTGTAAGGGATAAGATTTAGACTCTCTACTATATTCCAACCATGGTGTCCAGGCTGTTCCTTCTTATACAGACTCTAAATCCTTTCTGCTACAAGTTAAACCCAACAGGAAGGGCCAACTGGAATGGGGTGACCAATAAACCCACTCCTGGGTTCAATAAAATGTCCCTTATTATGGTCTTTGGTTTTTCCACTGCCAGCCTGTTCTGGCTGGGGAAATCTATGATAGTCGTCATCTTCAGCACTGTTGTCATTATCATCATTGCCATGGTAATCATCATCATCATATCTTGGCTGTCATTGTACAGGACCTTGCCCAGTGGCTCCCAAGCATCCTGGATAATAAAGAAAAGGCATAGCTTACTCTGGCTTGTAGAATTAGAGTATTTTATTGACTCCCCAGTATCCCCATTGCATCATGGGAACAGATAATGCCCTATACCAGGTTTGGCAAAGTACAGCCTAGGGGCCAAATCTGGCCCACAACCTATTTTGTAAATAAAGTTTTATTAGAACACAGCCATGTCCATTTATTTACATAATGTCTATGGCTGCTTTTATACTATGATGGCAGGAATTAATAGTTGTGACAGGGATTGTGTGACTTGCCAAGTGAAAAATATTTACTACCCGGACCCTTTAATGAAAGTTTCCCAACTCCTACCCTATACTCAAGGGAGAATATATTTCTTGAAGCATATAGAAGTCACACATTCCTTTTCCCTACTTTATAAATTTTTTTTTTCCTTTTTGTCTTTTTTCGTGACCGGCAACAGATCGCAACCCTCAGTGTCGCGCCCGTACCAGACCGGGACCGGCAACGGGATCGCAACCCTCGGTGTTGCTCCCGCCCCTCGCTCAACCAGTGAGCGGCCGGTCTGTATGTGGGATCCGAACCCTCGGCAGGAGCGCCACTGTGCTTCCCAAGAGGCGCACTATAGCAGTGCGCCACCGGGCCGGCCCTATAAATATTTTTTTCAGTCTCCTCTCAGATCAGGCCTAGCCATCACCATAACAACCCACATCCTGTAATAACCTACTAGAACCAAATTTTCAGTTCCTTTCATTTCATAGTCACAATAATAAAATTAAGGCTTTGACCACTGTCAGTGTTCAAGTCAGGAATTTAAAGACCTTCATTGTTCTTTTTCTGTAAATCCATATATCGAAATCTCCAAGTTACAAAAATTATCCATCAGGGAGTGGGAAAGAGGACCCCACACTTAATTTAAAAACCAGGATTGTTGTCAAACCCTCTCTGGATGAGGGGAGAATTTTGGATGTAGGGGGGGTACTTGCCACATCAAATCCACTGACTCTTCATGACTCCCCGGCATCGTGCTGGACTCAGGAGAAAGGGGCTGCCCAAGGAGGGCTGCCAGGGGAATGTGTGGAATAGAAATGAGGCCTTCCCTGCAGTGGCTGCCATTTGCTGATGCCCTACTGTGCACAGGGCCCTTTCAAGCACTGATCTTTTGGTCTCTTCCTTGGTTTTTGTGGAGCAACATCATGGCAGCCACAAATGTCATTTCCTCTCTAACCTGGGAAGATCCTGGAGGGAACAGGGGAAGACTCAGTCCCTGGCTTTCCTTTTTAACTGAAGAGAGGGCATCTGATCAGTGGGGTGGTCTTTGGCAGGTGGACTATAACGCAAATGCCTGGCTGACTAAGAACATGGACCCGCTGAATGACAACGTGACTTCCCTCCTCAATGCCTCCTCAGACAAGTTTGTGGCTGACCTGTGGAAGGACGGTAAGGCCCTCCCTGCTCTGGAGGCTGCTTTGAGCTGGAGGATTGAACACCGACGTCCTTTACCTCTTCCAGCTGCCTCTGAGTCCCACAGCTGCCCCAGGAGGAAAGGCCCTGTGCAGGGGGTTGTGGGAGAGGACAGTGTTAGCCTGTGCTAGTGACGTCTTGTTGAAATGTTCAAACACCTGCTGAATGGTGAAAATCGGCCCCTCAACCCTATCCTTGGACCCCAGGAAGAAGGTCCTGAGGTCAGGGCACAGGCAATGGAAGGAAGAAACAGCACACCAGGCGTGGTGAGTTAGTCTGTCCCTATCTGGAGTCAGAAGGACTTCAGTCTTGCCTCTGCCACGTACTAGCTGCGTGATCTTGGACAAGTCACTTAACTTTGTTACAATTCTCTGTCATCATTAGTACAACCTGGAAAACAGCCATAGTTGCTGCCTCTCCTAGAATTATTGGGAGAGTTGAATTAGACCAGTGGTGCTCAAACTTGAGCATGCATCCAGGTCACGGGGAGGGCTTGTTAAAACCCCGATCGCTGAGCCCTCCCCCTGCAGGTTCTGATTCTGTAGGTCTGGGTGGGGCCTGAGAATTTGCATTTCTAACAAGTGTCCCAGCAATACTGATGCTGCGGTCACACTCTGGTTCCCTTTGAGAACCAGCAAATAGGAAGTCCATGTGAGGGGTGCTATAGCAATTATTAGGGGTGGTGGGGTTTGCTATTTTTGTCGCTGGCCCTCAGCACCCACAGCAGATTTCAGCTCATGGGACTGGCCTTCCTTGTTTTAGGCCTGATAGAAAATGCTCCAGGGACAGGATGGCTGTGCCCATGTTCATTGAGTGCCAGCTATGTGCCAAACCCTGGACTTGGATACCAGCATCTCACCCTGGGTCCACCCACCCCTGGGACTTGTAAGAAAGCCCGCCAGGCCCTCCCCACAAGGAGCCCACAGGCTTGTGGGAGAGACAGACAAGCAAAGAGATTATTGCACGGAACCTAATTGAGTACGAGGTGCAGAAATGGTGCAGACTCAGGCCAGAGGGTTAGGCTTGGCTCTCACAGCAGCTGCTGGGCTGGCGGAAGTCTCCCATTCTATACTGAAAGAAAAAGAATCCCTTAATAATAATAATAATAATAATAATAATACCTACTCTTTGCTGAGCACTTACTAATGTGCCAAGTTCCTACCTCAGAGTGTTTGCTGTAGCTTCTGCCTGAAACTTTTGTTACCTGGATAACTATGTGGTGACTCACTCATTTCTTTCTGGTCACTACTCAAACATTAACTTATCAGACAGCCCCACCACCACCACCACCACCACAACACCCTAAGAGCAAAATTAAGGCAAAAGAACTCTCTCTCCCCTTTACACTGCTTTATTTTTCTAAGCACACCTCACCACCGAAATGTTATATACTTATGTATGTGATCGTTGTCTGTCTCCTTCCGTTAGATGGCCACAGGATGTGAGCTGGGGACTCAGGGACTTTGTTCTGTTCACACAGGAGGCTCTCAATAAGCACTTGCTGGTGGATGAAGGATTGGAGGTTGGCAGGCAGGCAAACCCCTTACATGCCTTATTCCTGCCCTAGGAGATAGATGCTGTTACTACCTCTATTTTGTAGAAGGAGAAACTGAGGCACAAAATGGCACCGGGCCAAGGCAGTGGCAAGAGCAGGATTGATTCCCAGGTCTCTGTGACAACCTCAGAGGGAATTTGTTCTTTCCGCCACTCAGGCACTCTCAGGATTTCTCAGATAGACAATCCTCAGAAACATATGCCCCCCACGCCTCTCCTTACCTGCTACTGGAGGTGAAGTCCCACTGGGGGACCTGGGGACTCCCAGAGAGTCTTCACTGCACAGGAATTCCCCCTCGCCCGCCACCCTCTGGGTCTGATCCTCTGGCCTGTTGTAGGGGTGGGGGCCCAGGGTGGGCCAGAGGCTGATGCCACCATTCCTGTGCCCCACAGTGGACCGCATCGTGGGGCTGGACCAGATGGCCAAGATGACGGAGAGCTCGCTGCCCAGTGCCTCCAAGACCAAGAAGGGCATGTTCCGCACGGTGGGGCAGCTGTACAAGGAGCAGCTGGGGAAACTGATGACCACACTGCGCAACACCACGCCCAACTTTGTGCGCTGCATCATCCCCAACCACGAGAAGAGGGTGAGGCCCGCCCAGTGGCTCCTGGCCCAGGACATCTAGAGTGTCAGAGTGACCCCCCCCAGGGACCAGGGACACACTGAGGCAAGACCAGGTTGAGGGGCAGGAGAAGCCTGACCTCACCCACCACCGCCTCCAGGGCACCATCTGCCATGGGTGGAAGGTCATCTGAATTTGGGGCCCATTCCTCATCCCTGGAGGCAAAAGAAGTCAAGGGAGGTAGGGAGAATGTATCCAGAGGCTACTCAGCCACACATTTGCTGTAGAGGGCATGAAGCCACACGTTCATTCATTATTCCAAAAATTACTTACCAAGTTCCTCCCTGTACCAGGTGCTCTGGATACAGTGTCAGATAAATTGTAGTCCTTGCCTATAGGTTTCTTATAATCTAGTGCAAAGTTCTCAGCTGGGGGTGATCGTGTCCTCCAAGGGACATTCACTCGTGTCTGGAGACATTTTGGGTAGTCACAACTGGGAGGGGACTGCTACTGGGATCTGTTGGGTGGGGACCAGGGATGTTGCTAAACACCCTTCAGTGTTCTGGACAGCCCCCAACAACACAGAGTGATCCAGCCCACGATGTCAGTATTGCTGAGGTTGTGCGAGACCCAGGGGGAGACGTAGCACACAAGCTGATAACCACAATGGCATGTGGTAAATTAGGAAACCCCCAAAGAGCCAGGGCTCCTACCCCAGCCTCAGGGCTCAGAGAAAGCTTCTTAGGGGATGTGATCTTTAAGAATGAGTGGTCATCAGCTTGGCAAAGTGGGGGGCAGGGTGGGGAGGGTGGGTAGAGTGGCCAGGATAAGCAAAAGTGTGGAGGTGAGAAATGAAGGGCTAGGCAAGAAAACGTTGGATAGGTCATTTCATATTGTTGACTTGTGATGGTGTGAGGCAGGGATTGGGGAGAGACGCAGTACACAGTAGGCAGGGGCTAGATCGTGGAGTTTCTTGCATGCTGACCAGAGCCTTCTTTCTATAGGATGCCATGGGGGGTGTTTATGCAGGGGTATGTTATGATCAGATCTACATTTTAGAGAGTGAAGGAGGAGTGGGAGAGGAGAGGCAGGACTGGAGGAGCAAGACCAGGAGGCAGTTTACTGTCATTGTCCAGGCAAGAGAAGATCGGGACGAGTGGATGGTAGAGACAGTGGTGATGGAGAAAAATGGGTGGATTGAAAGATATTTGGGAGAGAAGCTATAGAACTGCTGATGGACAGGAAATGAGGGAGGAGGGATGAGGAGGATGCCCCTGTTTCTAGCCAGGGGATGCTAGAGATTGTGGGACACACAGTGGCAGAGAAGGGAGATGAACACCAGAGAGAGTGCACCACCTTGCACCTTTCCCCTCGGCTGAGCCCTCACCTGGTGCTTCTGTTAGCATCCCCGTGGCCTGGCAAGGTGGGTCATCCAGACCTGAGGTGTGAGGCTTGCTGCTCCCGGGTCTCAGCCCCGGTGGCCGACTGCCCTGTTCTGCCTTTGCAGTCCGGCAAGCTGGATGCATTTCTGGTGCTGGAGCAGCTGCGGTGCAATGGGGTGTTGGAAGGCATCCGAATCTGCCGTCAGGGCTTCCCCAACAGGATTGTCTTCCAGGAGTTCCGCCAACGGTGAGCCTGCTGGGGCTAGCACAGGGGGTGGCACTGGGTGAACAGGGCTGGGTGGAGGGGTGGGTGATGGGGACGTGCTTGATGACTTCTGCGTTGTGTTTCAAGCTACGAGATCCTGGCAGCCAGTGCCATCCCCAAAGGCTTCATGGACGGGAAGCAGGCCTGCATTCTCATGGTGAGCTCAGAGACCCACCGCGGCCTCCCAGCCTCTGTTGTTCTGCTGGAGCCACTGCCGGTGGGACCCCTCTTAAACATGCTCCACTGCGGGCCAGAGGGCACCACGGGCAACAAGAGCTCTTCTCTTCCTTCTTTCTGCAGATCAAAGCCCTGGAACTTGACCCCAACCTCTACAGGATTGGGCAGAGCAAAATCTTCTTCCGAACTGGAGTCCTGGCCCACCTGGAGGAGGAACGGGACTTGAAGATCACCGATGTCATCATGGCCTTCCAGGCGATGTGTCGCGGCTACCTGGCCAGGAAGTAAAGATGGGTTCCCACAAACACAGACAGAAACACCAATGTTCAGAGGCTTTCTGGTCTCATGTTCTGATTCCCTGATTCTAAGATTCCCTGATTCTAAGGCCCCCTGTTTTAAGTTGCATCATGGATTGAAAAACAGCTTTTTCTTGAGGGGAAAGAAATATATTTGCACTTTATGTGTAATATATATGATATAATATATAATTATAATATAAATCTATTTTAAATATATGTACTAGGTATGAGTGCAGGGCAGGGAAGAAATTAAGACCATGGCCTGTGGAATTCCAGACCTGGGTTCTCATTCTAGCTCCCCACCCATTTGCTGACAACCCCCAGGCAGGCCACTCTACTCTGAGCCTCAGGTCTCTGCACTGGAAAGTGAGTGTAATCATTCCTACCTCATGGAGTTGTTCATGAGGAGCCAATAAGAGGATACGTGGAAAGGGATTAGAACAGTGCCTCATTATCATTTCAGAAATGTTAGAATATGATAAAGTATCTGAGGGAAGAGTGTCTGGGTCTATCCGCATCCCCATGTCCTAATGGGATGCTAAGGCAGGGCATTGGAAGTTGTGATTCCCCGTCTGTTTTGTGAAGCCTGGAGGGCTGGGTGAGGGCTCAAATTCCTTGATGAAAGTCACACCCCAGGGAGGACTGCAGGGGCTGGTGGAGCAGCTGTCCATCCAGAACGTGTGTTGTCGGGTATAGTTCACACCGTCACCTGCAGAGACCTGATAGTGTCAAGCTGATTCATTGCCACGTGGACTCAAGATGGTGAAGGCCAGATCCGGGGAGCTCTTGGTCCAGCGACAGACCAACTTGTTAACAAACTAACTTGTTACGTTTCGTAACTAAATTCTCCATTGTCAACCCTCGCACCTCCAAAATAATGGGGGCAATTTTATATATTCTTAAAAGTTCACCCACATTCAAGCTGGCAGCTGAGCAGAGAAAAGAGGGTTATGTTCACCGTTCTGTGGTTTTTCCACACCCAATGGCCCTTAAACAGAGAGAGTGCTGGTTCGGTGTCAAGGTTGGAGATTTCTAAAATACAAGTGAGGGAAGAAGAGTTTGTCAGAAACTCAGCTGGCACAACTGGGGTGTGAGAGATCCCCGCAGGGAGGACAGAGCAGGGATTTGTTTCCCAGGTGGGGTTTGGATCACAGCTCTGAGTCCAGGCATCCTTGCCCACCAAGGACAGCTCTTGTTTTCAGATTATTTGAGTGGTCTGCACCCAGGCAATACACCAGTGCTAATGCCCAGATCTTGTGGAAGAATCTGAGCTGGAGAGAATGGGGGATGTCCCTGCGCAGGTTCAGGATGCTGCAGGACAGGGACCTGTACATGACAGGACGAGGCCTCATGGCCCCCTTCTCCCCTCCCCTCTCCCCAGGGCCTTTGCCAAGAGGCAGCAGCAGCTGACAGCCATGAAGGTGATCCAGAGGAACTGTGCCGCTTACCTCAAGCTGCGCAACTGGCAGTGGTGGAGGCTGTTTACCAAGGTGAGTGTGTGGCCCTCCCTTCTCAGAAGCCACACAACACTCCAGACGCGGGACTGGAGATGGTGCAAAGTGGGTGTGGAACGGAGGGCTCCAACTCAAACCTTGCTTGCAGGTGATTCTGCAGAAGGCCATGACCTTCACACAGAACATCTCCATCATCCCAGGACCCTCATGTTGCTCTCTTATAGCCACAGTCACCTCTCTCTGTAGCCACTAACTCTGATCTGTTCTCTTTTTCTCTAATTTTGTCATTTCAAGAATGTTATATAAATGGAGTCATTTAGTATGCCACCTTTTAGAATTGGCTGTTTTCACTTGGCATGATTCTCTGGGCAGATTGTTTCCTGTATCTCTAGTTCATTCTTCTTTATTGCTGGTAGAGGCTGGGCACAACTGGTTCCTGCAGTGTCACTGGTTGCAACGTACCAAAGAAAGGCCATGTTGCAATTGGCTGGGCTTCCTCTTAGGTGCCCTTGATTGTGTCAATTGGCACAAACCTTTTTCATGGAGCACTATTTGAGTGTCTACTGTGTGCCAGACATGTGCTCGATGCAAGGGACACAGCCGTGACAGACATCATGGTCCCTGGCCTCATGAATATTCTAGTTGACTAGGGAGTAGACAATAGATGATCACGGAAACAAATGCATGCTGGCAAACTGTGATACGTGCACATGTGTGCATAGCAGGGAAGTCCTGGTGCCAGGCAAGGGCTTGGGAACGAGAACTTAGGAGTCAGCCTGGTGCAGAATGGGTCGGGGGGAAGCTGCTTTTTGGAAATGTTCATCCCCATTGAACCAACTTTTAATCAACTGTCCTTGTGTGCATAGCAGGGAAGTCCTGGTGCCAGGCAAGGGCTTGGGAACGAGAACTTAGGAGTCAGCCTGGTGCAGAATGGGTGGGGGGGAAGCTGCTTTTTGGAAATGTTCATCCCCATTGAACCAACTTTTAATCAACTGTCCTAAGAAAACCATCTCTAATAAAGAAAACCAGGAACTAAGAGCATTCATCATGGCCTTATTTACAATAGCAAAATTGCAAGGTCCAGTCCTAGCAGACTGATTAGCTCAATAATGGTTTGCCCATCAATGGAATATTTTTCATCTATTAAAAATGATGGTGTGGAGTGCAGCCTTATGACACCAAGGTCATAAGTTCGGATCCCCTGGGCCGGCCCGGTGGTGCACTCGGTAGAGTGCGGTGCTTGGGAGTGCTGCGGCGCTCCCACCAAGGGTTCAGATCCCATATAGAGACCGGTCCGCTCACTGGTTGAGCACGGTGCGTGTGCGACACCCAGGGTTGCGATCCCGTTGCCGGTCGCAGTACAGGCGTGACACTGAAGGTTGCAATCCCGTTACCGGTCACGAAAAAAGACAAAAAGGAAAAAAAAAAAAGTTTGGATCCCCATACCAGCCCCCCTCCCCCCAAAAAGAAAAAAATGGCTATCTAAAGTTGTAAAAATGATGCAACGGCGTGGGGTAATACATATCTTGAAATTTTAAATAATAAAAGCAGCAAATAAAGCTAGGCAGTATGATCTGAAATGTATTTTTTTAAGCAGAGGAAAAGACTTGAAGGAAATGCAAACAGTCCTAATAATGACTTTGATGGGGGAGGGAGGGCGTGAAGGATTTTTTCCATTTTCTCCTTGGAAGAAAACGTCTCAATTTGTTGGCCATTGTTCTCCCGTGGGATGGTTCTGAGGCAGGGAAGGGGAGAATTTCTCCTTTCATTTCGTATCTTTTTCTGTTCTGATTTAGAGTTCCCCAACCTTACCACTGTTGGTATTTTGGGTGTTGTGGGGGCCATCCTGTGGATTCTAGAATGTTTAGCCACATCCCTGGCCTGTACCCACAAGATGCCAGTAGCAATCCCCACCCTGCTTGTGACAACCAACAATGTGCCTCTAGACACTGCCCAATGTCCCCTGGGTGGAGGTTGGGGGGGGGATTGTCCTCGGCTTAGACCCACCAATCTAATTTATTCCGAGAGTGAATCCCCTTTGCCACAACAACGAATGATGGCTGACCATGTGTGTGCAGGTGAAGCCACTGCTACAGGTGACACGGCAGGAGGAGGAGATGCAGGCCAAGGAGGATGAGCTGCAGAAGACAAGGGAGCGGCAGCTAAAGGCAGAGAGCGAGCTCAAGGAGCTGGAGCAGAAGCACACGCAGGTGCCCAGACCTGGAGCACGGCTGGGGCTATGGAGGGAGGGCCATGCCCTGGGCGGCGGGCAGGATGCGTGTCCCTGTGTGCCTCACTGGCCTCCTCCCCACCCCTCATGTGCAGTTGGCCGAGGAGAAGAACCTGCTGCAGGAGCAGCTGCAGGCAGAGACGGAGCTGTACGCTGAGGCCGAGGAGATGCGAGTCCGGCTGGCGGCCAAGAAGCAGGAGTTGGAGGAGATCCTGCACGAGATGGAGGCTCGCCTGGAGGAGGAGGAAGACAGGGGCCAACAGCTGCAGGCTGAACGGAAGAAGATGGCCCAGCAGATGCTGGTAAGGTGTCACAAGGGGCTGCCCACGAGGGGTGGCAGATCACTTGACCCTCACTGTGAGGTGCGTCTGGTGATGCGTGTCCCAGCTGGACAGACAAAGAGGCAAAGGCTTGGAGAGGGATGGCCATCTGCCTGAGGCCACAGAGCTAGAGCTGGGATTTGAATACACGTCTCCTTGACAGTGCACTCTGTTCTCCCACCCTGACTTTCATGTGCTAACACTTCTCTTCCTAATAGCAGTGCTACGTGAAGAGTAATTGTGTTAGTTAGCTATTGCTACGTAACAAAACCCCTCAAACTTAGCAGTTTGGAATAATGAACATTTAGCTCCCATAGTCAGGAATTTTGGAGTGGCTTAGCTAGGTGGTTCTGGCTCAGGGTCTCCCATGAGGTTACAGTCTGGATGTTTCAGGAGTTGCTGTCATATGAAGGTTTGATTGAGGCTGGGGACCCACTTCCATGTGGCTCATGCACATGCTTGTTGGCTGGAGGCCTCAGTTCCTTGCCATGTGGGCCTCTCCACTGGGCTGCTTAAGTGTCCTCACAATATGGCGGTGGGCTTCCCCCAGAAGGAGTGATCCAGAACAGAGGAGAAGAGGAAGCGGTAAGGCCTTTTGTAACCGAATCTCTGAAGTTACCTTCCATCACTTCCTCCTGATTTTCTTTGTTAGAAGCAAGTCTTTAAGTCCAGGCCACACTCCATGGGAGGGGAATTAGTCTCCGCCTTTTGAAGGCAAGAGTATCAAAGAATTTGCAGACATATTTTAAAACCACCATGATGCCTACTATCCCCATTTTACAGATGAGGAGATTGAGGCTCCACAAACCCAAGTAGCTTACCCAAGCCTTCTACTTCCTCCTTTTAGAAGGAGACTGCTGACTGCTGAGTGTCATCAGGCCCAGCCTCCATATTTGTTAGTCCCCAGATCCCCATGAGAGTGACTTTGTTTTCAGCAAGTCTGTAATTCTTTCCTCTCCCTAACAAAGGACCTGGAAGAACAGCTGGAGGAGGAGGAAGCTGCAAGGCAGAAGCTACAGCTGGAGAAGGTCACAGCTGAGGCCAAGATCAAGAAACTGGAGGATGAGATTCTGGTCATGGATGATCAGAACAACAAACTGTCAAAAGTGAGCGGGGTCCAGCTTCTGCATTGAAAACAGGCTCACCGGGGACTGAGGGGTTTCCAGGATGGGGGACTTTGAGTACCAAGAGCAGAAAAGCCCTGGGCAAACCAGGATGAGTTGGTCGCCCTAGTCAGCAGTCACTAACCAGCCTCACTGAGGGTGGGCTCCCTTTAGTTCTTTGAGCTGAATATCAGCTGGACCCCAACTGTGAGCCAGGCTCTGTGTGAGGTGCAGGGCATGCATGATCAAGGAGGATCCTGCTCTCATGGGGCTTCTATCCTACTGAGACAGCGAATAACCATTAATTGCCATTGTGATCTGAAGGAAATGTTCAGCTTATTATAAGAGTGGAGCGCTAGGGGATGAAGGCTTCCTGGAGGAGGTGGCATTTAAGTGGAAAGTGAGGAGCATTTAGAGGGGAGTGGAAGAGCATCCCAGTCAGTGGGCCCACTGTGCAAAGGCCCTGTGGCAGGGAAGAATGGAAAGAGGGCCCCTTAAGCTGAACATGAAGTATGAGGGACAGACCCGCATGAGGTGAGAAGTGGCCGATTTTGGAAATTATTAAGGAACTTTACCATCTCAAACTCTATGTTGCATTTGGTTATAATGTGGGTTTTTCTTTCAACTATTTATATGAAAATTACTAAAAGTAAAACACAGATCCTGGAGAAAAGAAAAAAGCTAATGAGTTTTCTTTCTCTTTCCTACAAAAGGAGCGAAAACTCCTAGAAGAGAGGATCAGTGACTTAACGACAAATCTTGCAGAAGAGGAAGAAAAGGCCAAGAATCTTACCAAGCTGAAAAACAAGCATGAATCTATGATTTCAGAACTGGAAGGTAAAGCATCTACCCAAAGAGGTTTCGAGTGGGTATTTTTAAAAGCAGGAATATCAGAGAACAAATTTGAGATTGGCAGATTATTCCAAGCTCCCCAGACCACCCTCAGTCAACATACACATTAGTAATAAAAGGTGCTTTTCGTCAGGATTGACTTTCTATGAGATCATGGTCTAAGCCATGTTGATTACCGCTGGGGGCATGTGCACACGTGTATGTGAATTTCCTCCGTGTAAAGCGTCTGAGCAGAAAGGCTCGCTTCCAGGTGTCTTTCTGGTGGGTTCCACCACCTGAAGAGCCCTTTGGCTTTGTCATAGTGCGGCTGAAGAAGGAGGAGAAGAGCCGGCAGGAGCTGGAGAAGCTGAAACGGAAGCTGGATGGTGAGGCCAGCGACCTCCACGAGCAGATCGCTGACCTCCAGGCACAGATTGCGGAGCTCAAGATGCAACTGGCCAAGAAGGAAGAGGAGCTGCAGGCGGCCCTGGCCAGGTAGCAGGGCTGGTGTGGGGCGCGTTGCTGTGTGTTCATGTGTCCCGTGAGCCCCAGCCCGTCCACGCCTTGGTCAAGGTGGCCCCAGGCCCTTGGCGTGGACTGCGTCTCCCAGGCCAGGCTCCTGCTCACACCCCAACCCTGCTCACACCCCCAGGACCTCTCTCTTATCTTCTTGCCTTCCCTGCAAACACAGCCTCTCTTTGCAGTCTCCTTACTCCCACGCCGTTGCTGCCCAGGATGCCCAGGCCTTTCCTGTCTGCACCCCAGTTCTGAATTCCCAGTTGTCCACAGAGCCATTTCCATTGGCATCTCAAATGCCGCACATCTAGCGCTAGGATGACCTTCTTCCCTCAACCTCCTCCCTCTGAGGTCCCCCTTTTTGTAAATGCCAATCTCTTCCTTACATTTGCCCACCCTTCTCTTCCCACCTGCAGTCCTTCGAAATTTGCTCCCCCCCATCCTCTGTTTTTTTCCTTTTCCTGGCTCTTGGCTGGCTTCACACGAATGGCCCCACACAGGGAATATTGCAGCAGCAGCAACTTGGGATCATTCACTCTGTGCCAAGCTCTTTTCAGGCGGTGTCTTTGTAGACACCTGGCCAGGTGCATGGCTGTCATCTTCATGCCCATGAGGAGGGAGCTGAGGTCCCAGGAGGTGTAGGAGCAGGTGCATGTCATATTGCTTTCAAGAGGCAGAGCTGGGATTGGAGCCCCAGAGCTTTCTGACTGATCCCTTGACCCAGCTCTTTCTCTTCCAATTTGTGCTGCATGACTACCAGGGGGATCAATGAAAAACATCGCTCTGGGGTGTGAACCTGCTCAAAAGACTTTGCTGGCTTACCGGGCTCCATGGGCCTTCCTGGATCATACCCACCTCTGCAGTCTCACCCTAATGCAGCCACTCGCTTTCTGTCTTTTGTGGCTGCCCATGTACAAGTGCAGTAGAACCAAAGTGCTCACCTCTCCCTGGCCCCTGGGCCTTCCACCGTCCTGCTCTTTTCCATCCACCAAGGTCAAGACCAGATGTCAGTTTCATTGCACAGAAGGAGGGAGCCCTCCTTCCATGCAACTCCTAAAGTGCTCTGCCATTTGAACAATGTGTCTCACATCCCACCTCGATCCATGTCACCACCTCCACCAGTCGAGGGGCCCTGGTTTCGAGAGCCCCCAAGTGGCACCTGGCCAAGGGCTTTGCATGCAGTGGGCACTCAGTCACTGAGCAAAGAAGGAACAAATAGTCAGGGCTGGCCGGTTCACTCAGTTGGTTAGAGCATGGTGCTGATAACACCAAGGTCCAGGGTTCAATTCCTGTACTGGCCAGCCACCAAATAATAATAATAATTGCAAGGGAAGAATAACTGTTCAGTATCAGGAAGCATCTATTAAGTCCCTACTGTGAACCAGGCACTTTTCTTGTCTGGGAGCAATGTTTTGCATTCACACACACACACACACACACACACACGCAAACACACGCACACGTGTTTTTTATATCAGACCTTGACACACACGTCCTGAGTAAATCTCCAAGCAGTCCCACACAGCAAGAAGCAATCCTCTGTGTCTTGTTACCTACAGAACACAAGGGGCTGGTCCCAGAAAATGGTTTTTGGCCATGCTGACAGAGTGGGGGTCAGGAGTCTCAATTCTGTTGGTCCATCCCTGGCAGGCTGGACGATGAAATTGCTCAGAAGAACAACGCCCTGAAGAAGATCCGGGAGCTGGAGGGCCACATCTCAGACCTTCAGGAGGACTTAGACTCAGAGCGAGCTGCGCGGAACAAGGCTGAGAAGCAGAAGCGGGACCTGGGCGAGGAGCTGGAGGCCCTGAAGACAGAGCTGGAGGACACACTGGACAGCACAGCCACCCAGCAGGAGCTCAGGTGAGAGGGGGACCTGCTGATCCTGCAGCTCCTGCTGTCCCTCCCCGTTGGCGGGAGAGGGTAGAAAAGGGCCCAAACCCAAAGCAAATCCTGAATCACAGGATTTCTCAGGCCCTATACATTTACATTCCTGGTTGCATTTTGCTTTAACTAATAGAAGCATGATTATTTTAAACTTTATTTTGTGTCACAATAAAAGTACATACTCAATTAGAGAAAAATTGGAAAACTATATTAAAGTACACACCAAAAAAAATCACCCTTAGTCCCACCACAGTGAACATTTTTGGGTTTTTCTTTCATGTCTTTTTCTGTGTATATATATATGAGTGTGTGTGTTAGTAAATCTCCAAGTGCCAATCTCAAAGTGTGTGGGTGTAAGTTTTGTGTTAAATTTTTAAAATAATATTCATCAGATTGGCTTTCAATTTAAGATTCACTTCAACTAAACAATGACAAAAATAGATCATGTGCCAGATAATGAATGCTGACTCTTATGAAACTAGTTCATTTATTCATTCAATGAACATACAAATGTATTTTGAGTGCATCCTGTGTCAGGTGCTGTGCTAACATTACACCCTGAGGGGGTTTATTAACAATAAACCCTGAGGTTTATTTCCCACACTTTGGGTTTTGTACTCCGTCTTTACACGCACCTAGGGGCCAGCAAATATTCTGCTCCCTTTCTCCCTGGCCAACAATACCGAAAAGCCCAGTGCAGTGGTTGAAAGCACAGGCTTAAAGTCAGACTGTTTGGCTTCAAATTATGGTTGTGACACTGTGGGTAAGCTGCCTACCCTCCCTTAGGCTTAGTTTCCTCCTCTACAAAACAGAAATAACAATATGCCTGACTCTTAGGGTCACTCTGGGAACTAGATGATAGATAGAAAGAACGTAGCTCAGGGCCTGGCATATAGTAAGTGCTCAATAAATGAGTCAATATTAATATTTGAGGAACATTTTGCAGTTCACATTCTTTCCATAATATTATTTTGTGTATTTGTTTGCCAGTCCTGAGAGATTCTGGGCAGGTAGAATGCTCCACATTTTGCAACTGAGGAAATTCTAGGTTATTCTAGCTGAGGAAATTCTAGCTGAGGAAATTCAGAGAGGTTAGGTGAGTGACCCAAGGTCACACAGCTAGGGAGCAGTAGTGATGGGGACATCAGCTCTGGGTCCTGGGAGAGCTCTTTCCTTTGCACAGCACTGTCTGAGGTGACCCTCTGTCTCCACGCAATTGCCATCACTGTGTTCTTCCTGTCAAGGGCCAAGAGGGAGCAGGAGGTGACTGTGCTGAAGAAGGCCCTGGATGAGGAGACCCGGTCCCACGAGGCCCAGGTCCAGGAGATGAGGCAGAAACACGCACAGGCGGTGGAGGAGCTCACTGAGCAGCTTGAGCAGTTCAAGAGGGTACGTTGATATGCATTTTTGTGACCAACATAAAAGAGCAGTGTGTCAGCAGCTTCAGTAACTACAAGTCAGGGTCAGTACAAAGATGAATAACAAGTTATACAAGATTCTGCTGACAACCATAGCAGCTCACGTTTATTAAACGCTTCGCATACATTATATCAATTAATCTTCACAGCCACCCTATGAGATAGTTACTATTCAACCCATTTTACACACGAACAAACTGAGGTCCAGAGTGGCTAAAGGTGCAGAGACTTAGCCAAGGTCACACAGCTAGGAAGTGACACAGCCATTTGCACCTGAGCAGGCTGGCTCTAGACCTACCTCTAAGGGTAGGGTCTGCAATGCACTCCCCCTCAGAGACAACCAAAGGTTGAAGGAAACTTCTGGGAGGATAACTTAAAATTGAGAACATTCTGTCCATCTTAAATTCTCTGAAGATGGAGGAAAACTGTCATTTGATTTCAGTGGCAAAACAGCACTCTGGTATAGTTTGAGAGCGACTAGATCTAATCATCTCCTGTTGTTGGGCTATTCAGGGTGTATAGGATTGGGGCTGTTAAACAGCACTACTCTGAATGCCTTATAGTGGGTACTTTTCTCTCCCTTGGGAGTATTTCCTTGTGCTTTGTTCTCAGGGGTGTTTCAGCTTGTCGGGTTGCTTCCCTGAAAGTCTGAATTATATCACCCTCAGTGTTACAGCTTTCCACACCCCTTTAGTGCAGTATTTTGGTTTAGCTAGATTAAATGGGTTAGCGTTACCTAAAAATTGTTGGAGTTTGCGTTTGGCTCTATCGCTGGTTAAGGTGAACATTCTTCCAAGAGGTGGTTTCCTGAGCACCTTTCTAGAACTGGTTCACCAACTGTTCTCTTGGAATCTCAAACTTTACTGGATGTTAAAATGATTGTAATAATCCCTTACATAGCATTTATGCGCCAGACACTGTTCTAAGTGTTTTACAAATGCTAACTCATTTAATTTCACCTGTGGCCCTTGTAAAAATGCAAATTTCAAGGCCTACCCTTGACCCTGATGGAGTGGTCTTGGGAGAGGGTTTGAAAAACACCGTGCAAGACTGGGATCACCCTCACCCTCCAAATGAATAAGTGGATTCTCACTCACGTCACGTTTTTGTCAAATGGGATCCAAATACTAACCTTAAACATTCTGTCAATTCTTCATGTGTTGGGAATAAATATGATTTTGCTAGTTATAGCTACAACATACATCCCTTTCAATGATCTTCCTTTTTTGTGTTCAAAAGTTATTTTTATACAATTTGAACCCAACTAGGCTATTCTCACCTTCTGAAACAACCGGCGATCAAGGCAATACTGAGGCCTATGTATGCCTTTTGACTTTATGGTTGGAAGAGTGGGGCCCCAGACAAGGTCAGTGACAATCCTCAAGCAGGATAGTCATTAGCTGTGAGTGGGGGCTGGAAGCTAAGCCCTGCATTAGCAGCCAGACCTCTTTGAAAAGACTCAGTTGTTAATGCCACCAGCAGACGACATGTCCGTTCCTGACCTGCATGGAGCAGGTAGAGGCTGTGAACCTCTGCCCAGCTCAGGCCCAGGGAAAAAGAGGAGTGTCTGTATTTTACCTCCAACAACTTTAGTTCTGACTTGGAACCCGGCTTCCATCTGCTTGTGGGGGAAACTTTTAATATCAGTTCTACCCGGGTTCCCCTTACACACGTGCAGTTTCATCACAGTTCTGGGGTCTTAGGCTGGGCTAAGGTTTTGGGGAGCCCAGGTTTTCTAAGGTCCCTCAGGGTCATTTTTTGTCAACTTGCACTGTTACCACTAAGAGGTACCTTGTCCCCATGTGGGGTGCGCTAGCTCTTAGTCATGCTTGGGGCAGAGGAATGTCTTCTGAGTTGTCTCTTCTGAGCTGCACAGCACCTCCCAGGGGGCTGTGGGAAAGCTGAGTGTTGTTTCCTCTGCTCCTGGGATCCACATATTTCTCTCTTGCTTCCTTACTCCTCCCTGTAACCCTGGGAGAATCCCCCTCCTCTCTCCTGCCTTTGCCCAACACTTTTTTTTTCTTAGGGCAACTCACATGCCTATAGGAGCTGGTTTGGTAAAATAATGTTCCTTTAACTATCACAGAAATAGCAATGTAAATCTGATGCTGCATATGAGGGACAATAGGGAGTGGTGGGGACTGGGGCCAGGTGGAATATGACTACTCCATCTACAGAGCAAGCCACTATTTAGATCTGGCTGATTGTTGCCTTAGATGAAGGCAAGACCCCTGTTGCCAGATCTCTGAATTTTCGAAAGTCCAAATGATTGAGGAATATGCAATAAAATTCACCAATTTTAAGTATACAGTTCAATGAATTTTGACAAATATATATATTTGCGTAACCACCATCATAGTCATGATAGAACATTGGATTTTTTTAAAAGAGAAGCTGGGAATCCAGATTTTTATATGAAATTTATTAAAAGGTTGGCAACTAATTTTTTAAAAAGTACTGGATGGGTCAAACAGGACATGACTGCAGGCTGGATGCAGGTCATGGGTGCCAGTGTGCAAACCCCAAGCTTTGGGAAAATGGAATCTAAAAAGCCTTGCTGGTGATTCTGTGCCCCCAACCCTGCATGTCCCTCTCCTGAGGCAATGAGCACAGGTCCCTGGACTTACGTGGGGGAGTAGAAAGGAGAGAGGAAGATTCACTGCTAATGTAGCTTTTTGCCTGAAAACCCTCTCCTGGCCACCACTGTCAAGCCTCCCCTCTGCTTATGTGGCCAGGCCAAGGCAAACCTAGACAAGAACAAGCAGACGCTGGAGAAGGAGAACGCAGACCTGGCCGGTGAGCTGCGGGTCCTGAGCCAGGCCAAGCAGGAGGTTGAGCACAAGAAGAAGAAGCTGGAGGTGCAGTTGCAGGATCTGCAATCCAAGTGCAGTGACGGAGAGCGGGCCCGGGCAGAGCTCAATGACAAAGTCCACAAGCTGCAGGTGAGGAGGCAGCATGGCAGGTGCACAAGGGAGACTCTCTTCCCAGCTAACTGAGTCTCTCTTGCTGCAAAGCAAGTTGGTTCCCTCTAGTTACAGTCCTCAAGGGGATGAGATGGTCACCCTGTTCAACTTAATCTTCAAAAACCTTTATCTACTTATTCAACAAATATTTTTGAGCACCTGCCATATGCTAGGCACTGTGCTTAATCCTGAGATACAACAGCATGGAATAAGACAGGTGCTGTCCCCACCCCAACAGAACTCCAGCCTAGTGGGAGGGAAAGACAGTAATAGTCACACAAATGAACGTAAAATTACGCCAGAAATGGGGGGCACATAATGTCACAAGTGTAAATAACAAGGGGGCTTGGCCTAGAGGAGGAGGAGCGAGGAAAGGCTCCCCTAAGAAGATGTATAATCTGCTGGATACGTAGAAATCTACCAGGGCAGAGGAAACAGCAGGTGCAAGAGCCCAGTGGTAAGTGGGAAAATTAAAGAAATCAGAGGCGGCCAGTAGAGCTGGAGTGCCAAGTTGGGAGGAAAAACATGGTTGAGTCGGACTAGAGAGGCAGGTTGTGGCCAGATGATGCAGGGCCTCCGAGGGCCTATTGTACATATGTTGCTTTATTCCTAGTGATGCAAAGCCATCACAGGGATTTAAGCTGACGAATGACATGTTCTGTTTATCTTTGGTCATATTTCTCTGTGAACAGACATTTGGCCTTTCTATTCACGGCATATAGCCAAATAGTTGTTTTTGACAACTATTGAATGAGCTCACAGCCTGGGGCAGGGGAAGCGTTAAGTATGCTTTTTACCCCACATGCAGTTAAGAGCAGGGATTTCACTACCCTGATATAGGCAATGTCTTGGGACAGTCAAGATTATCTGTATCCTCATTGTAAATAAGAGATGGATGAGAGCTGATGTCTCAAGACATCAAGGGCTGGAGTAAAAGGCAGAGAATGCACTAGAAGGCTTTTTACTTTTAGGGTCTGCATCTTTGGTTTTGGCCAAGGCAGTCAGGGAAAGGGCAAAGAGTAGGGGTGAAAAGGGGGAAGGGGGTGAGGACAGGACCCCTTGGATGTTCAAGTGCCATCCTGCATTCACCTCTCCAGCTCCGGGGAGAGGACCAGACCAAGGATCTCTCAGCATGTGGACTTGCAGAGCTGCTGCTTCATCTTTGCCAACCTTGGCAGGGATCCAGGATCCATTTAGTGGGATCAGGGCTCAGTCAATACAGTGGGGGCTCTAACAAGTTCTTAGAACCACAGAGTTCAGGGCCAGGGATCCCAGCTTGCAGGTGACGGACTTCCCTTGGGGGCCATAGAGTTATTATAATCAGAGTCCAATACCTCATGAGTATTTTCTCAATCAGTGCACACCACAAGTCCTATCCCATGAGGGTGTATGCAGTGTTCTGAGTGAAAGGGATCCTCTTCATGAGGAGCCTGTTCTAGAGGTTTCAACTAACCAGTCTCTCGGCACCCTCAGAATGAAGTGGAGAGTGTCACAGGGATGCTCAACGAGGCAGAAGGGAAGGCCATCAAACTAGCCAAGGATGTGGCGTCCCTTGGATCCCAGCTCCAGGACACCCAGGTACGTACCCTGCCACATCATACAGGGTAACTTCAAGCCCTGGGGTGAGACCCTCCTCGGGGTGGGTCCCTGGGATCTCCGTGTGTCCTTCTCACAGGAGCTGCTTCAAGAAGAAACCCGGCAGAAGCTCAACGTGTCCACCAAGCTGCGCCAGCTGGAGGAGGAACGGAACAGTTTGCAAGATCAGCTGGACGAGGAGATGGAAGCCAAGCAGAACCTGGAGCGCCACATCTCCACCCTGAACATCCAGGTGCCAGCTGTGTGTCTTTGCTCCAGTTGTGGGCCCTCTCTGCTGTTTTCCTGGGTCTACAGCCTGCGAGTGTGAACGGGGGCTCTGAAGCTTGGTTTGTGGTTAGCGGTGGTGCCATCTTGTTTGGCTCGCCAGCTCCCCTCTGCTGTTGAATTTCTTCAGTGAGGAGAAGGTGGTCCTCCCCTCTCAGGGTCTGGGGTCTGGGGTCTGGGATGGGGGTCACTCATGGCCTTCCTCTCACTCCACACTGGCCACTGCCATTTCAGCTCTCTGACTCCAAGAAGAAGCTGCAGGACTTTGCCAGCACTGTGGAATCCATGGAAGAGGGTAAGAAGAGGTTCCAGAAGGAAATCGAAAACCTCACCCAGCAATATGAAGAGAAGGCAGCCGCTTATGATAAACTGGAAAAGACCAAGAACAGGCTTCAGCAGGAGCTAGATGACCTAGTCGTCGATTTGGACAACCAGCGGCAACTGGTGTCCAACCTGGAAAAGAAGCAGAAGAAGTTCGATCAGGTAGGACTGGGGCAGTCAGGTGTGCACTGCATCAGGGGTGGCTGCTGTGTGTCAGCATCCCAGCCCGCTTTGTTGGAAGCAGTGGGAGTCTATCTTATCTTGCTTTGGGTGACCGTAAAACATGAGGGCTACCAGATCAGAGCAAGCAGAAGCCTCAATGACTGTGACTTTTCTAGCTATCCCCACTAATGTGTGCCATCTGCAAACACAGTGATGCCTTAGTTTCTAACCCGCATAAGGCATGAGGTTAATTTATTTTATTAAATGAATTTATTTATTGAGTACCTACTGAGTACTCCAAGTAATTAGAATTTTCTATCCTTTACCACATTTCCTTAACAATTTCATTATGAAAACTTCAAGCACACAGCAAAGATGAAATGGTACAGTGAGATCCTATATTCTGAATTTGATCACCATCTGAATTTGATCATTAATATTTTACTATTTGTACTTTATCACATATTTATTTATAAGGGTAAATCATATCTATCAATCATGTCTTATCTTTGGAGTGCATTTCAAAGCAAATTACAGACATCTGTATACTTCCCCCTCAACAACTCTGCATTGCATATTAAATAGAGTTCATTTTTAAAAATAATTTTGCTTCTTTTGAGGTAAAATTTACATAACGATGAAATGTACAAATCTTAAGTGTATATTTACTGAGTTCTGAAAAATGCATCCACCTCTATGACTCAAATCCCTAAATACAAGCTTTCTATATGTTAACCATATTTAGTAAAGATGATTTAACTTCCAAGTGACTCAGGGTTAAAAAAATCAATTTTGAGATTGTGCCAGGAGGCCCAATGCCAGAGGCATGGAGGCTCACGGACCTTCCCCAACCAGCCTCAGAGAGCCAGGCTTTTTTATGACTTCCCAGTTCTTCCTTTTAGCCAGCCCTTCTCTGGGCTGTCAGCTTGTCTTCATTGTTTCATTATCTAGCCCAGGGCCTGAGGATATTATTTCCCTCCCACATACAGTGTAGGGTTTTTGTGCTGACTCTGCCGTTTGGAGGTCCCTGTTGCTTTCCCGTCTTTGCTGAATTCTGGAGGTCTGGTTTTGGGATGTTACAATTTAGGATATCCTGCACACTCTCTCTGAAGATAAGATTAACTAACGTCAGTATGGAATGTTCCTTGAGGTGCTTCTCCAAGCAGAGAGATAAGTGGGCGCAGGTCCATCCACACTTACCATTTCCCTACTTGGGCTCATAGGGCACTTCTATGAGCTACCTGTGGCCATAACACTACAGCAGAACAACTGGCCTCTGGCAGGATTAAATGTCACTGTGACCCCAGAAGTAGTATGTTCTGAGTGACATGGCGGCTTTAGTGGTTTCAAAGCACAAGGATCCAGCTGATTTCTGGCTCCACATAGGGTAGATCTACAAGTCAGAAAGCGCACCTGGATAAATCCAGTGGGATTCAAGGCTTCTTCCCCATACTTGTGATTCAATGAAACCAAACCTCCAATATGCCCAGAAATCACCTCTGAGTCTTCTGCTATGTTGCAGTTGTTAGCCGAGGAGAAAAACATCTCTTCCAAATACGCGGATGAAAGGGACAGAGCCGAGGCAGAAGCCAGAGAAAAGGAAACCAAGGCCTTGTCCCTGGCTCGGGCCCTCGAAGAGGCCTTGGAAGCCAAAGAGGAACTTGAGAGGACCAACAAAATGCTCAAGGCTGAAATGGAAGATCTGGTCAGCTCCAAGGATGATGTGGGCAAGAATGTAAGTGGTTTTTTATTGTCTCTGCTTGGCCACTTCACCAACCCACCCTCCCTGCTGCCTACCAGCCTGTGGGGGGCTGGCTCGGTGCCGCTGTCATACTAAGTGATGATCAGGAATGGAAGGCAGTTCCTCAGGCTGGTGCAAAGATGGGGAAGGGCTGGGAGCAACACTGAGGTGGGGTCTGAGTCTAGGGCCATCTCGGGTCCTGGTCACGCGTCTCATTGTGGGACTCTTGAGGATGTCGGTGAAGTCAAGCTTCACATGGAAGTGCTGCCGGCTCTGCCTACCAGGTTCACGAGCTAGAGAAGTCTAAGCGGGCCCTGGAGACCCAGATGGAGGAGATGAAGACTCAGCTGGAAGAGCTGGAGGATGAGCTGCAGGCGACCGAAGACGCCAAGCTGCGGCTAGAGGTCAACATGCAGGCCCTCAAGGGCCAGTTTGAGAGAGATCTCCAAGCCCGGGATGAGCAGAATGAAGAAAAGAGGCGGCAGCTCCAGAGGCAGGTGAGCCGTGTCAGGGGAAGGTGGGGCGGCCCGTTTCCTTCCTACCACCACCCCCTACAGGCTGCATGGAGACTTGGTTTTCTCATCTGCAACATGGGCATGAGAAGCCCACCTGGCAGGTGATTGTACACCTGGGAGCTCAGTGGATCACCGAGGCGGGGACAGGGTAAAGGACATCCATGGGGCCGCCCGGCAGCACCTCTCTCTTCCTGCTTAGCTTCACGAGTATGAGACGGAACTGGAAGATGAGCGGAAGCAACGTGCCCTGGCAGCTGCTGCCAAGAAAAAGCTGGAAGGAGACCTGAAAGACCTAGAGCTTCAGGCCGACTCAGCCATCAAGGGGAGGGAGGAAGCCATCAAGCAACTTCGAAAACTGCAGGTGGGTGACGCCCTGAGTTCAGGGCAGAGGTCGAGGGAGAGGACAGCTCCTCTCAGGCAAGTCAGCAGCAGTGGTGTCAGTTCAGTTGGTGTTTTTCCATCTCCATTTAGCTTTCAGAGGTGGCTTCCTGCCCTGGGTAGGACACCCTCATCAGGCATTTGGCCACTGATCATACCGGGGGCTTGGCTTCTTAGGTCTGCTGAGCCCATCCAGAACTGCCACCGGCCACCTGAGGCTGTGGGCAGTGACCCCACAACACAGACTTCTGTGGTTAATTGCGGAAAATCAAAGGGATTGGCATGCAAAGATAAGGTGGGCAGCAGAACCTGGGAGAATAAGGACATCTTAGCTGGTCCTTCCTGCTGACTCTTGCAGGCTCAGATGAAGGACTTCCAGAGAGAGCTGGAAGATGCCCGTGCCTCCAGAGATGAGATCTTTGCCACAGCCAAAGAGAATGAGAAGAAAGCCAAGAGCTTAGAAGCAGACCTCATGCAGCTACAGGAGGTGAGACTCAGAGAGCAACACTTGGCAGCCCAGGTCTGTGCACCCACAGTCTTCCCCCATCCAACTCCAAGTTGGTGCACCCCCATAGGAAAAGCATGGAAAGACACATGCCTTTCTCCTGATGTATTGGTGGGGCCTCCTCCAAGCTCAGAGGACCATGCATTTTCAAGCGTGGCTGTAGACACCTTGTGGGTCCAGTGGCAGGAGGAGGTGGATTCTCGGGTGGGGCTTGGCCGTTCCCCGGCAGATAGCGGGTTTCCTCCTTCCCTCCTGCCCCTCCAGGATCTAGCTGCAGCTGAGAGGGCTCGTAAACAGGCAGACCTGGAGAAGGAGGAGTTGGCCGAGGAGCTAGCCAGCAGCGTGTCGGGAAGGTGAGGAGTGTCCTGGACTCCCATGTCACTGCTGACGACGACAAAGTGCTCACCTGAGCTTGCGACAGGGACAGATCCATGGTGGGGAAAGGTTTTTGTTTTTCCCAATTTTCATGTCCCTGTTTGGGGCTGCCAATTTCATTCATTCTAAATGAACAGCATGGTGGGGACAGGAAAGGCTGGGGAGCATCAGGGCAAAAGAGCTGGTCCCCATCGCAGGCCTGGCTCCCTACTTCCTACCTGTGTGACTGTGAGTGAGTCTCTGATCTTTGCTGAGCCTCAGTTTCCTCACTTAGAGAAGGAGGGCAATCCCAAGGCATGGCTCCTCCATGGGGGGTGGGGGCACACTTCCTAAGCCAGGGTGAGGGCGGACGTCCCCAATGTGGCTGTGCTTCCCTCAGGAACACACTCCAGGACGAGAAGCGCCGCCTGGAGGCCCGGATTGCCCAGCTGGAGGAGGAGCTGGAGGAGGAGCAGGGCAACATGGAGGCCATGAATGACCGGGTCCGCAAGGCCACCCAGCAGGTGAGGGGCATGTGCACTGCCCTGGCTGTCTCCTGTTTTGTCCAGGACTCCGGCCCTGGTTCAGGAGCATGCATCGCAGGCCTGCTGCATGCAAGCCCTGGTTGCAGGGAAGTATGACAGTGAGACCTGAGAGTAGGGACCTGGGGCTCCTTGCAGCTCCCTGCCTGCTGTCGTTAGACACCCTGCGCCAGACTGTGGCGTCTCATCCGTTGGCCAGTGAGCGTTTGGGTGCCTCCACTAGAAACCACGTCCCTGGAGTAAAGGCCTGGTCATTGCCCTTCACTGCTCTTTCCTCCGCCTTATGACAGTGCGCCCTCTGTGACATTACTGCATGAAAATGCTCACTGAGCTCTGCTCTGTAATGGGTGCTGGGGACCATTGTGTGCCCTGAAGTCTCAGACAGTCTCGGGTGAAGAACAGGAACACACCAGACTAGAGGACAGGGAGGGCAGCACGGGACGGCCCTCACTCAGCCTGGGTGGCACTGTGACGCTTCTCTAAGAGATGGCTGCTGAGCCAAAACTTAAAGGATGACAAGGAGACAGTGGGATGGAGGACAGGGAGGGGGGCAGGTGGGGTGCCCTAGAGCCACAGCCTCGTGCAGGGGCTGGCCAAGGCTGGACAGGGCCCGAGAAGATTCGTTGTTTCAGCGCACTGCCCTGGGCTCCCTTGCCTTCCCCCTCCTCCCCAGGCAGAGCAGCTCAGCAATGAGCTGGCCACGGAGCGCAGCACGGCCCAGAAGAATGAGAGTGCACGGCAGCAGCTGGAGCGGCAGAACAAGGAGCTCCGGAGCAAGCTCCAGGAGATGGAGGGGGCGGTCAAGTCCAAGTTCAAGTCCACTATTGCATCGCTGGAGGCCAAGATCGCGCAGCTGGAGGAGCAGGTGGAGCAGGAGGCCAGGTACGTGGGGGAAGTCAGGGAACCTCCCCAAGCATCAGTTCTGGCTTGTGAAAAATAAGCGCAGCAGTTCCCACGCTGCAGGTGTGTTGTGAGAACTGCACGGAAACACTGAAGTGTGGGCCTATGCTGGGCCTAGAGCAAGCATGTAACACAGCAGCCACTATCAGTGTGAGGACTGTCCTCCTGACATTGCCAGCCTCCCCAGGAGCACACGTGGCTTCTCCTAACCTGCGTCTGCAGCGATGTCATGGTACTAGATACACAAAAAGTCTAATCATCAGTCCATTCAGCACACAAACACGGGAAGGCGTCTCAGCTTAACTATGGGTCACAGCACATCTGTGGTCATCGGATTGCGAGGATTCTGACCCATTTCTTTTTATTTTTTGTAGCAGCTTTATTGATAATTTGTATACCCTAAAGTTCACCCACTTAAGTTCAATGGCTTTTAGTATATTTGCAGGCATGCAAAACAGTCACCACAATCAATTTTAGAACCTTTTTATCACCTCAAAAAGAAACCCCGTGTCCTTTAGCCACCCCATTTCCTCATCCCGCAGCCCTTTCTTTCTCTATGGATTTGCCTGTTCAGGACATTTCATGTAGATGGAATCACACGGTAGGGGCCCT